>NC_081857.1:35671141-35851519 GCF_963259705.1 Myotis daubentonii | reverse complement strand
CCTGCACATCCCCCACTGGAGATGTGCCCGCAACCCAGGTACATGCCCCTGACCGGAATTGAACCTGGGACCTTTCAGTCCGCAGGCCGACGCTCTATCCACTGAGCCAAACCGGTTTCGGCATAAAATATATTTTTGTTTAAAAAGGAAAGAATTAAAGCTGATCAACAGCCACTTTAAAAAAGGAAGAAGTGATTAGTTTTTTTCACGTATTTTTTACTTAAAATTCCAAGCTTTTTCTTAACTATTAATTCTGATTTAACATATTTAATGCTCAGAATTACAATTGTTAGGAACATTATATAAAATGATAACCAACAAAGTTGGAGAAAAACACTCTTGTTTTCTCTTTTGTCCTTGTTTCTCCAGCGATGTTGGCAATCCATAGGCAGTGAATGAGTCCAGAGCAAAAAATAACATGTGAGAAACATGTGCTTCCAATATGCAGATTTTCCCCACATTTTTGGATGAGTTTGTTCTTTTAAAGATTTTTTGTGGCGGCCATGCAAGTGAAAAATTACCAATGTCCTTAAATATCAGCATTATAAAAAACAAATAAAAGAATCCAATGTAAAAGGGTACTGTTAGGGGCTACGGAACGATATACGAGAGCAAACACATATTTTTTGTTGCAAATGAACAAAACTAGTATACATTTTTTTAAATTAAACTTACCTGGGTGACATTGGTCAATATGAGCATAACTACTATAAATATTAATGTGCATTTGAAAAGTATACTCCAAAGTATACTCAACTGTTATAAAGGAAAGGGAACAATCTGTCCTAGAAAGATGAGGTAGCCGAAACCGGTTTGGCTCGGTGGATGGAGCGTCGGCCTGCGGACCGAAAGGTCCCGGGTTCGATTCCGGTCAAGGGCATGTACCTGGGTTGCGGGCACATCCCCAGTGGGAGATGTGCAGGAGGCAGCTGATCGATGTTTCTCTCTCATCGATGTTTCTGACTATCTATCTCTCTCCCTTCCTCTCTGTAAAAAAAATCAATAAAATATATTAAAAAAAAAAAAAAAGAAAGATGAGGTAAAGTAAGAAAAGTTAAATTTGGTTATGAGCTAGGAAGAAGAACCTACTTTTATCTTCTAATTGTAGGAAATACTGTAGAACAGCCTTCCTAAGAAATGATGGGAACCACATTGTTGTACACATGTGACACAAACATTAGGGAATCTACTCTAGGCTTCCACAGGAGGGTAAGAAAGGAAGGGTGGGGAAGAGCCATATGGACTAGATCAGTGATTTTCAAACTATGAAACCAGTTTCTCTTCCAGGGATAGCTCCAGTCATCAAAGGGGAAATAAATGAAAACGGCTTTCGTGTGGAATATTGTTCCGAAAAACACTCCAAAACCAAAATTTGTATTGCAAATGGAACATCTGAAAAGCATGTAACTCAAGGAGGAACACAGGTAGAAATGCTAACAGTCTGTTCCTGCCTGATAATCAAGAGTTCCTCATCTTCCTCCTCCCACCCCATAATTCTAAAAAACAAACAAACAAACAAAAACCCCTCCAAAACCTTTGGGAAATATTAGAAAAGGAAAAGTTGGATCCTATCACCTATAATCAGAAAGAACACACTTCAAGCAGTCAGGAGATCCACAGTACAGAAAACAGAGGCATGAAGTCTAAAGCACTCAAATCTCCTCGGTCTCATTAGACTCTACAATCCATAATTCCTAAGTATTTGTTCATGCCGTTCCAAAAACCACATCTTAAATGAAGTCTCTATTGTGTGTGTGTTCTAGCCCCTGGGAACACACGATGAGATATTTCTGGGCCATGTGGGAAGTGGCTTCGTTGTGCCAGCGTGGTCTATCGAAGGGGAGAAAGGCTGCTGAAGGCCTGGTTAATTCTTTAAACCTCTGGTTTTTAACTCTTCCTCATCATTCATAGGAGAATAAACAGCTAAGGATTTTTTTTTTCACTGAGAGAGATATGTTTAGTGCATTTTAGAAACTGTGTCTTTAACTTTTCACATATTAAAGTGGGAGGGGCAGGAAATAGATCAGAAGAATTAAAGTAATTATGGAACAGAGTATTTCCCAAGGAGCCAATCAGTTACTAAACCAAGAAACAGCTGTGACTTCTGTTTAGTGTTAAAATCAGGTACAAAAACTGTGCTAAACGAATGGGATTAAGGAAAGGAGTACTATTTAAATGACTGGATTTTTTTAATTTCTTACCAGTAATCCTGAAGACATTCTGAATTACAGAAGAACAAAGTATCATAAAGAGTTTGAAAATATTTTCATGTAATTTATTAAGTGTCTCTCCTAAAATATATATATTTGTCTACAAATAATCCCCATTTCTTCATTTTGGTTCCATTGGCTTTGGTTGAGATGACTACAGACTTATTGACTTTTCTCCTTGAGAAAGAAGTAGTTTATTTAATATAATTGCTGAAAATTTCTATTCCCAAGTAATAGACAAGTTTCTTTTTTTCTTCCGCTGAATGGAAATATTTGTCCCAAATTTAATGGCCTATACTTTGTAATTACTGAAAATCTAAACTTGCACACAAAACTGAATTCACTTTGGCAATAATGTAAGTGAGTGAGAAGACCGAAGACAGCTTAATAAAATGTTCTTATATACGATATTCTAGTGCTTCCCTGACCCAAGCAGTTGACCTGCAATGAGAACTAAGGTAGCTGAAGTGAAGCCCTCCATCTAAAGCAGCAGTTCTCAACCTGTGGGTCGCGACCCCTTTAGCGGTCGAACGACCCTTTCACAGGGGTCGCCTAAGACCATCCTGCATATCAGATATTTACATTACGATTCATAACAGTAGCAACATTACAGTTATGAAGTAGCAACGGAAATAATTTTGTGGTTGGGTCACAACATGAGGAACTGTATTTAAAGGGCTAGAAGGTTGAGAACCACTGATCTAAAGTCAATTTTCCAAAACCATCAAGAAACCTTGGCAAAAGCCAGGCATTTTTCTGCATGCATGAGCAAAAACCTACAGTTAAGGCTGCTTTCCAAAGCTCCTAATTCAGCGGTTCTCAACCTGTGGGTCGCGACCCCTTTGGGGGTCGAACGACCCTTACACAGGGGTCGCCTAAGACCATCGGAAAGCACATATATAATTACATATTGTTTTTGTGATTAATCACTATGCTTTAATTATGTTCAGTTTGTAACAATGAAAATACATCTTGCATATCAGATATTTACATTACGATTCAAAACAGTAGCAAAATTACAGTTATGAAGTAGCAACGAAAATAATTTTATGGTTGGGGGTCACCACAACATGAGGAATTGTATTAAAGGGTCGCGGCATTAGGAAGGTTGAGAACCACTGTAATTCCAGTGGGTCAGTTCTAACCCATTATTTATATCCATCTAAAGTTTATTTATTCTCATTTTCTTACAATAAATGCTGAAATAAGAGTCAAAGAAAGAAAATCCTTACCCTTGGAACATTTTTTCTTTTCCTGCTTGCAACTTCTCCAGCTCGGAAGAGCTTCCATTCAGTTAAAGTGACGGGCAAAGTGGTATCCTTTGTGAACTTTGACCTTAAATAAGCTTGCGAGTTCTTCAGTTCCATGGTCTTCCGGTGAAGGAATGGAGGTTTGGGAGGAAGCTAAAACAGGAGAAAATGTAGTGTGGTCAGGCTAAGATCATCTAGTTAATGCCTGTGTTCTAAAATTCAAAGCTACCCCAGAAAAATATTTATCTTTTCTTTAAAATCATCTTACATGAGGATACCGTAATTTCTTTTTCACCAAGCTTCTAATCCAAGGTTCTTCCACTACATTGTAATCCAATTTCCAGAAAACCATGGCTCAGAGTCCTCATTGACTCAAGGCAGCCTTTGCTTCCAGGAGTGGTGAAGGTTTTCAGGGACCAGACTTCCTGTGACTAATAGGGAGCTGTGGTAACTAACTATAGTGAACGGCAAAGTTCATGGCCTGTCTAAAGGTGCTTACATTCAATTTTTTTTAAAGTGCTAAACAACAAACAAACAACCCCTCCAACCAAAGAAAATAAAAAGCTGTATGCTACCCCCAAAACAAAGAATAAAAAAAAACACACCATTACAAAACAACCCCATATTTTAATGCCTCTCAGTTTTGGCACTAGTTAAACCATTTCAACCTTTTTCTAGGGAACAAGATGTAAAGTTTTCTTATGCTAATTCTCTGGTTATACCTTGGGTGTTTTGAAGGCACTTTTGGGGGGTGGAAGCTTCCATGCTGAAGGGGATCTCCACATGGGAAAAGACTGCAATGGAATAGCTTCATATGGATTTTCTTTGGTGGGATCTAAAAAAACAAAAACAAAAAATAAGTTTAGAGGAACGTAACTAAATGAAAACAAAGTGACTACAGCTAGGAAAAGACGTATTTTTAAAAAGTATGTTCAGCTTTCTATTCCCCGTTGCTGGAGGGAGGGAGGTCTCAAAATTAATGGCACTTTAAGCTTATAAACTACTCAGGTGTCCAAGCAAGCTAAAAAATATTCTCAAAATACGGTACTAGAAACATCTACTTCTGCACTGAGCAGTCCACTACACTAGCTGTATACTCCATTAAAGAATAAAAGAATTTATACAACAAAGGTTTCCGTATTAAAAAGAAAAATCTAGAGCAAGATATGCTTGATTGTAAAAGAAAACACCATCCTATATCTAAGGGCTCCACGAAATACATACTCATTCAATTGAATTGCAAAGTTTGTGGACACCTACATATGATATCCTCATAGATATTGTCCTCAGACTGTGTGTAATAAAGTGCTGAGCCAGAATTTCTTCCAAGTTCTTCATGCATCTTCTGTGTGTTCTGATTTCGGAAGTGCTGAATGTCTTCAAATTCAAAGGATTTCCTTAAGAAAGGAGATATATGTTCAAATTGTATCTTTTAAAACTCTAGTCTTCTTTAAATTGGTATGACAGACAAAAATCGGTAAGTAAAAGACTTACGTGCAAAATTATAAAGGTGTTTTATCAGAAATCTAAGAGTAAACTAAGCTAATACCCTATATGCACAATGAGAAAATTGGAGGCTTTTAGCCGATCTCTATTCATGTTCTTCATTGGGTACCTTTTTTAAATTCATTCTCTAATAAGAAGGGAGACTAGGGCCAGCATGCTCTAAATGAAGTAGAAGACTATACCTGCTTCCCTACACATGCTTGAAGACAGAAAATGGAAGTTTTTCTGATGCTCCTATGTCAGTAGATTGTGTTAGCTATTAGGCATGCTTCTATTATTTCCTTGTATACGTATATTCCCCTCGGGTTAATCAACATCTGTACAATCAAATTAGGGGAATGGAAACTGTTTGAAAAGAAAAAAGGAACTCCAGGGTCCAGTAAGGAAAATACGTACAAATCATTACCTATTGAATAAAAACATACCTTTTAGATCTCCCTCTGATTTTCCCCCCATATTTCTTTGGTTCAGGTTCCTGAGAAGAGGCCAAATAAGACTCTGCACAAGAATTATTTTCACAGTGTTTTCTGTCACAGTTTCTTTCTTTACATGGCATAACACCAGATTCAGACAAATATCTGAATGTCCTACGAGGTTTTGGCAAAGGATTTATAGAAGGTCCACATTCTTGTCCTTCCGGTTCAGAATAGATATTTTCCAAGCTCTTGGTTACTCCATAGGAACTCTCCAGAACTCTGAAACTCAGTTCCTTTTCTGAAGAGACACAATGTTCTAGAGCCAAATTGAGGACTTTATCTGGGGGAAGTGCCTCGATTTTCTTCCACAGTATCTGTGAGGTATAGAAATTTCCTGGAGGTAATGAAGTCTCTGGATCCAAAGCAACTTCTTTCCAGCTTTCAATTTGTTTGACACGGGAACATACCCAGTTGGATTCTGATTCACTTTTAAAGAAGTGAGTATCGTTACCTTCACGTTTCTCACTTTCATCCTCACTTTGATCCCGGCTTTTGGCATCTTCATTAACATCTAGACCAATGTTTTGAGAGTTGGTTGCATCCAACTTTTTGCTCTTTCCCTCAGCAACACGATTCTTCTTAAGAAGAATCTCCTGATGACAGTTACTATATTTCGTTCCAAAGTCCTTTCGGTGCCACTTATCTGGATTAGATATACCATTAGTCCTTCCTTCCCACTGAGAAATTTTTTGTTTGATGTTTTTGCAGTGGCTTCTTGACAGTGTCTGAACAGCAGAACGAGAAAAACCAACATCCATGTTCCCAGTTGGGTGCATACCAAAGTGATGAATTTTACTGCGGTTCCATTACATGTAACTGGGAAATTCTGTGTTCTTTATCCTGTCAGTTAGAATCCAAATAATTCCAGTATTTTTCTTTCATCTTTAACTTGGAAATTTCTTTATAAAATTTTTTAAATCATTGAACCTTGCTGAAGATGGCTGCAACTTTATTTTGAATAATCCTATTAACATAAGAAAAGAATACGTTAACAGTTTTATAATTTTTAAAAAATATATTTTTGTTGAATTCAGAGAGGAAGGGAAAGGGAGAGACAGAAACATCAATGATGAGAGAATCATGGATCGACTGCCTCCCGTATGCCCCCCCAACTGGAGATCAAGCCTGCAACCTCGGCACCTGCCCTGACCGAGAATCTCCTAGCTCATAGGTTTACACTCAACCACTGAGCCACACCAGCTGGGCTATAATATTTTAAACATCTCTAAAACATTGCCCACCTATCTCTAAGTAATTCATTTACATTGAGTCTATAAAAACATACCTGTTGTCCATTAAGTAATTCAACTCTATAAAGGCATTCTGAAAATATTACTTGTAGTATTTCTCAAATTGTCAGTTTTTATGTTCTGTCATATTTAATTTCCTAAAGTTTGGCAGAATGAGATTTTGTAAGAGATTATACACAGTAGTACACAATATTATTTTATAATAAATTAACTCTTTACAAAACCTCCTCTTAATGAAATAAGGACCTACAGAGTATATTATAAAAAGCACACATAGCCCTGACTGGTTTGGCTCAGTGGATAGAGTGTCAGCCTGCGGACTGAAGGGTACCAGGTTCGATTCCGGTCGAGGGCATGAACCTTGGTTGTGGGCATATCCCCAGTAGGAGGTGTGCAGGAGGCAGCTGATTGATGTTTCTAACTCTCTATCTCTCTCCTTTCCTCTCTGTAAAAAACCAATAAAATATATTTTTAAAAAAAGCATACATAACAGAAATACATCTCAAATAACCAAAGGTTTATGTATATATCCAAAGGAAGAACCAGCTAGTCTAGAAAAACACCAATAGCTAATTTCTTCCTCCTATCCTATTTTGAGAAATAGTATTAGCCCATCACATACCCTATTTCAACATTTTTATTAGCAGCAGAGGACCCAATACACAGAGTGCTAAAGACAATCCAAGGTACCATTAACTATCTCTTGCTTTAAAATGTAATAACCTATTATGTCACTGACTGAAATTTCCACATCTCTGCCACCACACCCTTGACGCAAATCAGCAAAAATACAGTTATTGTCACATTCCTTCCTTTCACATAGAGGCTTCACTCATAGAAGCCCATAAACTGTTTCCTCAAATACAAAATTTGGCAGAGAATTTTTCCTATCAACTGAGTAAAGACCTGATCTCAAGTTCTACTGCATGTGGGTTATAAATAGAAACTGATTCAAAACTTCCTGAGGCCAGGGTCATCCTTCCTTGAGCTTTGTCTGTGTGGCCTTGATTAACAGGCAGGAAAATATCTTGGCCCAGCTCTGTCAGTGTAGCTGACCCAAACTGATACACATACAACAATGCACACTCAAAATGTATTCTAGGCAGAGCAGGACTTGCATCAGCTTTCATTTCAACTGTTCCTGTGGGTTTGTAGGAAAACCAGCTTTGTCAGCAAATAAATTTTGATGAGGGTCTGATGCAAAGAAAATCTTTCTAAAAAACCTCCTGTAAAAAGTGGAAGAGAGGGACACAGCAGACAATTATTGTCCCAAAGTCCCATCCCAAATACCATCACACTGGAGATTAGGGCTTAAGCCTATGATTTTGGGAGGAATACAAAAATTCAGTGTGAAACACCATTTGGTTAGTTATGGGAATAACTCATAGGGTCACAAAGCTGTGGCAAATAGAACCTCCAGGAGTACCCATTGGAATCAGTGAATAGCAAAGAAGAATTACAATCATTTGGAAGTTTTTAAATAAAATGATAACCAACCATGAACATAATCACAAAGTTAGCATTATTCAGAGTCTTTGGTTTATGCCTCAAAATTCTGAAAATAATCTGCATTAAATCAACTATTATTTTTCATTAAAAACAATTCCCATGACAGATCTCAACAGAGTTGTAGAACTGTTAAAAAATTCAATTTTTTTTGAAGAATAGTATTTCTTGCTTTGCAATTAGGCACAATAACTGCTTGAGAAGTTTATACTGTCTATTACTGGTAATATTGTGGGTTGTTTTTTTTTTAGGTTTCTTTGCTATTTGGGGAATCACTTTTAGTTACGTGTAAGGTGGTTTCCTCTGATAGGAGTGAGATAAAAGACTGATATCCTGTATGTGCTTGCTTTGAAGATTTGTTATTCAAGAAATAGGCAAGATAATAAAAGTTTAAAAGATAAAAGCCAATTTGACATTTGCTCCCCCCCCTTTTGCTTTGTTCCTTTATCATTTAAAATAATTTTAGCTAAATTCAATGAGGAATTTCATTCAAGATTTATTCCTGTGGGTTTCATTAAAAAGTTTATCCAGAGGCTTTACAAATGACATACTATAGTAATATTTTAATTAAATATACTTCATAAAAAAGCAAATAATGTGAGCAGTTCAAATTTCTACCCATCTTCCTGAGCAGATTTTATTATTTTCAATTTTTCTCTAACACATCTTAGCATTCCCTTCTGTAAAAAGTACATTTTGAGACTTGGGTTTATTTTAGGTCTTTCAAGACAGCATCACAGAGGCATGTACTTCTATGAGCTATTAATGCTACTTCTTTTCATTTTCATCCCTGAGTGTCTTCTTTTTCTAAGTATACTTAGCAGGAATGACTCCAGAATATTAAGATTCTTGAGATCATGGAAAAAGTATACAGAAATATTTAAGGAGAACTCAAAATTGGAAGTCAATTATAGGATTATTAACAGGTGTAATGGGAGCACACAGAAGTGAACTCTGGGTAAAGGGCTAAGGAAGGCTTCACAGAAAACTTTGAACTGGTCTTGAAAGTACACTGTGTGTTCCTGAACTAATTAATAGTAGCTATCACTTATTGATCAGGTTTTATATGCCTGGAACTGTCTTAAGCACTTTACTTACATAATTTCATATTTAACCCTCAACAACCACATAGAATAAATAAATACCTCTGTTTCTGTGGCAATGAGTGCTAGGACATGTATCAGTTACTTAACCTCTTTGTGCCTTGTTTGTTCATCTGCAAAATGAGAATGACAATAGTGTTCACCTCATGGGCTGTGACAGGTATTAGATGGGTTAATATTGGTAAAGTGAGTGGCTCACTGTAATTGCTCAATAAGTATGATCACATCCAGAGAACCTCTTGGCGGGGGGTGGGTGGAACTGTAATGATCAAGATTGATTAGAATCTTGGCATATGGTGTAAAGAGCACTATCCACTGGGATATTTAAAATGGTGATGGATTTGCATAGGTGATTTCAAGAGCTCTAGTCTGCAGATGACTGCCCTTTTGGGGTGGACTGGGATGAACACCTCACTGCTGTAGAGTACCTGCACCCGACTCAAGTCTCAGAGGGATGGGAGCCAGGGAATATTCCAACAAATGCTCATTATATAGATAAGGATCATTTTATAGATAAGGAAGCAGGCTAAGAAGGATTAAGTAATTTGACTACAGTTACACAGCCAAGAAACAAGTCTGGTGGTATTTGAACTCTGTGTAACTCTAATCTAGTTTTAAACTACTAGCTGATGCAAATTATTTGGTGTTGGAATGTAGCATGTCAGCAAGGCAAGTTGCAGGAGTCAAAGCTGGAATCAGAGGGTGTTCCAGCTAGTAATCTAGCTTATTTATTTATTATTATTATTTTGCTTTTTTTTAGTCATCTAGTTTAGAGACAATCTAGGTATGGTTACTATAAATGGTACCATATGGGCCGTGTGGGCCACTGGCGAAACAGGCCTTAAATAAAGTACAAAAGCAACTAACTTCCCAAACAAACTTCTTATATTATTAAGTGAGCCAAGTTTATATCACAATTCATAGAAAAAAAATCCGAATTTCCTAAGAATGTGGCAGCAGACTCTTCAGCAGAGACCAATGTAGACTTGGAAATTAGATTCACGGAGTGATTCCTGTGCTAAAAATTCTCATCTGATTTCTATATTGAATACAGGGACCAAGCTCCCAGCAACTCATGCCTTATCATACATGTCTCCTTTATAAACCTAGACATTTCTTTGGGATGCACATTTGATGCTTTATGTGAAAGGTATAAAAATGTTTCATTAATAAGACAGAGATGTAGCAAAACAGATATAAAATCTTTTTGTTCTGGTCCTAGCTGGTTAGGCTCAGGAGGCAACCAATTTTTCTCTTTCTGTCTCTCCCCCTCTCTTGACTCTCTCTAAAAATTAATGAAAAAATTAATTTTGGGGTGAGAATTAACAACAAAAAAAATCTTATTGTTCTGGCCAAAGAGGAAAAGAATGGTTTAATTTGCACAGTGGGCACTCTTACAGTCAAATTTAGATAATGAATGTCTAGTTGATCCATCAGATGATAATTACCCACATTGTTCAAATCTCTAAAATTCTGCTGATTGTTCAAGCCTGAAGTCAGTTGGTGTCTAAATCACCTGCTTTCTGCTAAGTATTCCCCCTTAGCTATGGTTTCACTTGCCATGGTTTCAGTTACCTACTGTCAACTGCCATCTGAAAATATGCAATGGAAAATTCCAGAAATAAACAAGTCAAACATTTAAAATTGCAAACTGTTCTGAGAGGTGTGATGAAATCTCATGCCACCCCTTCTGTCCTGCCTCTGACGTGATTTATCCCTTCAGCCAGCGTATCCATACTGTTTACACCACCCGCCTGTTAGTCATGCAGTAGCCCTCTCAGTTACCAGGTCAATTGCTGTGGTATCCCAGTGCTTGTGCTCAAGTAATCCTTATGCTACTTAATCATGGCCCTAAAGCACAAGAGGAGTGATGCTGGCAATTCGGATATGCTGAAGAGAATACATAAAGTGCGTCCTTTTAAGTGAAAAGGTGAAAGTTCCCGACTTCACAAGGAAAGAACAAAAATCATATGCTGCAGTTGCTAAGATCTCCAGCAAGAATGAATCTTCTGTTGTGAAATTGTGAAAGAAATCTGTACTACTTTTGTTGTTGTATCTCAAACTGCAAAATATATGGCCACAGTGCACGATTAGTTCCTAAGATGGAAAAGGCATTAGATTTGTGGATGAAAACATGACATCTTCATGGATCAATAACCCCTTCCCCACTTCAGACATATCATCGGGTCAACAGCAGCCTTAACACTACGTCAGAATGCCTATGTCATTCACCTCACTTCATCTCATCAGGTAGATATTGTATCATCTCACCCATTGCAAGATGGGTGAGTATAGTACAATAGGTATTTTGAGAGAGAAAGACCACGTTCACATACTGCTATTACTAGTTTATTACTATAATTGTTCTATTTTATTATTGGTTTTTGTTGTTTGTTTTCTACTGTGCCTCATTTATAAGTTAAACTTTATCATAGGTATGTATGTATAGGAAAAAACATAGTATCCACAGTGTTTGGCATCCATTGTGGGGCTTGGAACATAACTCTCGCAGATTAGGGGGGACTACTGTATTAGACAATGTTTGTGGAGGGAATGCAAACTAATTTTCTTATAATAGAACCCCTGTTATATATAACATGTATGCTCATTAGTACTATTTTCCAAATAATCAAATGATATGGTCCATTATCCACATCACTGCTCCTCTGCCATAAATAAGGCTATAATTTAACAAGAGAGTATTTAATGTTATCTAATGCTATGACTGAGGTCAACTCAGTCCTCTCAAGCTAGTTCAGTTCTTACATATTTCTGATCAGCCACAGACCCTAACTACTATTCAAATATTTTCAGCAAATAAAATGTTAAGAGAAAAAAATCCAGGAGTTGCAGAAGAGGTATGTTTGTATAGTAATGTGACATTTTAAACGATAAATATTATTTATTAAATGTTTGCATGTGCCAAGCACTGTGCTTAGTTAGAACCTACTTTCATTATTCACTTAATTCTCAGTTTGTGAATGAGGAAGCAGAGGCTGAACTGGTTAAGTTACTCAAGGTAATACAAACTTAGTTCCGCTTCCCTCCAAAGCTTGTGCTTTTAACCACTAGGTATTATTACTTGCTTGTGGGTAGACATAACAATAATATCAGCTAATATAACAGGATGTCAACTGCAACTTTTCCTGTCCTCTCTGAGTTTCAGCAGGGGCCTCAAAGGCCAAAAATCAAAACAATAGGAGTCAAATACTTTCATATTCTAAAAAGAAGTGCAAGGATTACAAAGTGGTGTAGCCCCAAACTGGCTCTGCTGGCATTGGTTCATTACCCTTGTCAAGACTACATGAGAATTACAATTTGTTAATTGTAAGAATTGCAAGAGACAATAGAGAGGACTGCTTTAAAGAAACTAGGTGGTGTGTGTGTGTGTGTGTGTGTGTGTGTGTGTGTGTGTCTCCCAAGGGAAAATGAGGAGGTATTTCCTGCCCACCTCAAACCAGGAGATTGGAACCTCATCAAGATAACCAGAGCGCTGAGCATGTGTCTTGCAGTAGGAGGGACACGGGGACTGATGACTCCCAGCTGGGGGATAAAAAGAGCTGACTCAGAGCTACATTTTAAAGACTACTTAGGTATGACAGTCAGATTTGGATTAAACGTTTCAGCAAAAGAGGAGGTTTTACAAAATGCTACAGTGTGGGAAATTACATGTAAACTTAACTTTAAAAACAAGAAACTTTACAATTTTATTATATTAATGCAATGTTAGTAACTATATAATTAAAATTTACCCTTTATTGAGATATAATTGACATATAACATTTATATTAGTTCCAGGTCTACAACATAATGATTCAATATTTGGATAGCATTGTGAAATGGTCACCACACTAAATCTAATTAAACATCTGTTAACATACATAGTTACAATTTTTTTTCTTGTCATGAGGATTTATAAGATTTAATCTCATCAGCTTTCAAATATGCAATACAGTATTATTAGCTACTAGAGGCCCGGTGCACAAAAATTTGTGCACTCGGGAAGGTCCCTCAGCCCGGCCTGTGCCCTCTCGCAGTCTGGGACCCCTCAGGGGATGACCACCTGCTGGCTTAGGCCCGCTCCCCGGGGGACTGGGCCCAAGCTGGCAGTCAGACATCCCTCTGGCAGCCCGGGAGCCATTGGGGGATGTCCACTTGCCAGCGGGGAGCAGGCTTAGCTGCAGTCGGACATCCTTAGCACTGCTGAGGAGGCGGGAGAGGCTCCCACCACCATCGCTGTACTGGTAGCCGTCAGCCTGGCTTGTGGCTGAGCAGAGCTCCCCTTATGGGAGCACACTGACCACCAGGGGGCAGCTCCTGCATTGAGCATCTGCCCCCGGTGGTCAGTGTGTGTCATAGTGACCAGTGATTCCCAGTCGCTCTGCTGTTAGGGTCAATTTGCATATTACCCTTTTATTATACAGGATAGTCACTATGCTTTACATTATATCCCATGACTTATTTATTTTATAGCTAGAAGTTTGTGCCTTTTGATCTCCTTCACCCTTTTTGCCACTGCCCTCCTACCCTCCCACCCCACCCCCACCTATCCCACCTACCCCTAGCAACCACCAATCTGTTCTCTATATTTATGACCTTGTTTTTTTCTTTATATTTAAGATTGTACATATAAGTGAGATCATATGGTATCTGTCTTTTTTTGTCTGACTTATTCACTTTGCATAATGCCCTTGAGGTCCATCTATGTGGTCACAAGTGGCAAGATAGATATATCTTGCATTTCCTATGCATTCATCTATCTATGGATGCTTAGGTTGTTTCTATATTTTGGCCATTATAAATAATGTTATAATGAACAGTGGGTGGAAATATCTTTTTGAATTAGTGCTTTTGTTTTGGATAAATATCCAAAAGTGGAACTGCCAGACCATATGGTAGTTCTATTTTTAATATTTTGAGGAACCTCCATACTATTTTCCATAGTGACTGCACCAATTTACATTCCCACCAACAGTACACAAAGGTTCTCTTTTCTCCACATCCTTGCTAACACTTATTATTTCTTTTCTTTTTGACAACAATCATTCTAACAAGTATTGTGGTTTTGATTTACATTTTCCTTATGATTAGTGAGGTAGAACATCTTTTCATGTGCCTCTTAGCCATCTGAATGCCTTCTAGATGAAGTTCATCTTAATCTTTTAATTTAATTATGTTTTTTAAAAACCCCTCTAAAGGAAGAAATAACTGTCCCAACTCAGAATTTTTCAGCTTCCCAAATAGCTTTGAATAACTATAGAATAATCTAGTTTTCAAATCACAAACTCAGACTTGGCTAAGTTCTCCTTAGGAATACATTAGGGGAGTGAGGGTAAAAAGGCAACAAAATTCTTACTTCCTAGAGTGTTCAAAGGTTTAAAAAAATCTCCAGAAACTAAAAAGAAGCAATTTTTAAAAAGCTTTAAAAGTCATAAAGTAATACATTTTATAAATTTTGGAAAGAAAACTAGGAAAAATATTTATATCTACCATGTTCAGCATAATCACGGGTATATTTTGGTATATTTCCTTCCTGTCTTAGTTCATAAGCATATTTTTACACAGCTGCAATTATAGTGTATATGTAATTGTATCCAGCTTACTTTTTAGTGTTATATAAAAAGATGCACTTTTCAAGGATTTAAAACTAGAGACATAGCAGGCTCTCCTAAATACATACATTCATATCCAATTCTACAGTGTAACTTCCTATCCCATTCTAAAGCTACAAAGCCAGAAGACAGATTTCTCAAGTTTTCAAGTCACATTCCCAAATTATACACTCATTGGCTATTTTATCTCACTTGACAATATAAAAGCAACAGAAAATAAAACTGCATTTACATAGTCATTAAACATCTCCAGACTCTCAAATTACTACTTAAAATAAAACACATGAAGAATTAGGCTTGCAATGTTTTTACCCTCAGGCCCAACAATATCATTAAGCAATAATCCAAGTTATTATTAAGATCAAACATGTTACACCTCGTCCCCTAAACATCCTAAAGCCATTGGGTGGAAGAGGGTAAGGCAGGCATCCCAGCCTGATGCTAAGGACCACAGGGCCCAGAGCAGGGTATCAGAGCACCAGAGCAGGAGTAAGGAAAGCATCTGTGTAAGAGGGATGCTGGTGTGGGCTGTCAGGACCCAAACAGGGTAAAGAAGGCAGCCCCACAGAGGGGCAGCCTGCAAGGGATGCTAGTGCCTGAGCAGAATGAGGGGGCAGCCAGGCTGGTGCGGGTTGTCAGAGCCAGAGTGGAGTGAGGAGAGGATCCCTGTGGGAAGGGGCAGCCTGGCACACTGTACCAAGGAGCAGACGTGAGGCTGGATTTCAGCCCTTCAGCTGGGTACTGATGTATAATACACAAACTACTCAACCAAACAGAGCACCCTGGTTGAATATTACATGAGTATTAGAAAGAATGAGGTAGAGATTTGTGTGAAGATATGGAAAGATGACCAAAATAAAAGTGGGAGGAAAGCAGAAGGAAAAAAGTATCAGTTAAATGTTGAAGTTTTGTTATTAAAAAATATTGGAAATACCTGCCAAATGAGAATGCCTCTCAACCAGAAAAATTCTAGATTCGCACAATCTCCTTAGGTCCTCACCTCTTAACTATGAGACTCTACTGTGACAGTCAATAGGTATAATTAGCTCTGAATAAATTATTTTACAACGTGGCTACTCAACAAGTCTTTAATATATTGAACTAGAGGCCCAGTGCACGACATTTGTGCACTTGGGGGAGGGGGTGTCCCTCAGCCCAGCCTGCGCCCTTAAGCAGTCTGGGAGTCCTTGGGGGATGTCTGGCTGACGGCATAGGCCCGCTTCCATGGGGAGAGGGCCTATTCTGCAGTTGGACACCCTTAGCGCTCCCGCCACCACCGCTGTGCTTGCCAGCTGTCAGCCATCAGCCTGGCTTGTGGCTGAGCAGCACTCCCCCTGTGGGAGCACACTGACCACCAAGGAGCAGCTCCTGCGGTGAGCGTCTGCCCCCTGGTGGTCAGTGCTCATCAGAGCGAACAGTCATTCTGCCATTCGGTCGATTTGCATATTACCCTTTTATTATATAGGATAACTTCTAGTATTTTCATTATATCCATGAGATCCCGAGGATGTTCTATGCATACCAAAGCTTAGAGATCTATAAAAGTCATTCCAAAGAGCACTCTAAGCCCTGGAACAAAGGGGATGGAGAGAGCCCGGCAATGACCTACTGGGCAATGTGCTCACTGTGCCCAGCTTACTGTTTCTGCCAAAGACCAGCAGTCCCATTGCCCTGGACACACAGAAGAAGGCAGGAGGATGCCTGCACTATCAGTTGTATTGTTTTGACTATTGTCTGCCTGCCTGCCTATCTTCCTCCCTCTCCTTGAGTGTGGAAAGGGTGCTTTTAGGAAATACTCAATAAAACACAGTGAAAGCCTTGGGGGGGGGGGGGGCAGGGGGCAGAGTACTATTATCAGCAGCTTCAAACAATGTTTAAAATAATTCCTGCTCTAGCCGGTTTTCTCAGTGGTTAGAGCATCAGCCTGTAGACTGAAGGGTCGTAGGTTCGATTCTGGTCAAAGGCGTGTACCTCTGTTGCAGGCTCCATCCTGGCTCTGGTCCCTGCTTTGGGTGCCTGTGGGAGGGAACCAATCAATGTGTCTCTCTCATATCGATGTTTCTCTCTTTCTGTCTCTCCCCTTCCCTTCAATTTTCTCTAAGAAATCAATGGAAAAAATATCCTCAGATAAGGAAAACAAAAAACAACAACAATAAAATAAAATAATTTCTCTCTGTTTTGTAAACAAAATTTCTATTCCATTACTTAAAATTATTTTTAAAAAGTTTCAAAAATTCTGTAAATATGCACATACTGTTGTGGTTAAATTCAAACAGCACAGAAAATCCTCCTTATTAATTATCTTGATACCATATTTAACAAACTAGAAGCATAGTGTAACTTATAATAAAGTGGTCTAATGAATTCAGACTGTGAAATCTGCACCAGACTACAGCCACAGTATAAGCACTATTGAAATGTCCCAAATGGTACAGAACAGAGGCATGGTATCACCAAGAGGTGCAATTTTGTATTTTCAGCTGATTTATCGTCAAAAATCATAAACGTAACATCCATTCTAGATAACTACTTTTTTCAAGAGATATGTAGCCATTTCTCTTATGCCACTGACACACAATTAATAATGAATCTTTTTCAATTTCCTAAAAAGGGAGATAATTTCATATTCTTTTCTTTCTTTGAAAATATTTGAAAGGGCTTATTGGAAAGTCCAGTATGCTATGTTTTTAAGAATCATTTTTAATTTTAAAGATTTTAAAATTTCATTTGCAACATTAATACTGATACATGGAGTCTGTGATTTTAGTCAGGTTTTACACATTTGATAAACTCATATTTCAAATAATCTTCATTAAAAGTCATACTTTTTCTCAAGCCACCATTTCCTCAACATTTTTGTACTTCCAGATGCAGCTATTGGACATGCTTCTGTATTTTATTTTACCTCTGTGCTGTCTTTCAATTAACTAATAAATTTTAAGGGCAAATCGATCTAGTTTGCATTTAAAGTACAATGATCACTGAACTCTTAACAATATTGCACTTGATGAATGCATTTAAAGTTAAAAAATAAGCCTTGTTTAGAGAGCATCTCACTATTTTTACCAACAGCAGATAAAATTCGGCTACATTTTGCTTGACCTTGACTTAGGTTAATATAAATTAACTGCGTAATAATAACCATAGAATTATGATCATGCTCAAATTGCTCATCACTCTAACTTGCAGAATTTTTCTCTTTTGTTCCATGGTACCCCTGACAGTGTAAGTAGGGACCAGGGAAGAGGATTTGCAGCAAATACTGTTGCAGAGCAGACGGTGTCATTTCCTCCCAGCAGGACCTCTTGTCATCAGCCTTAATAGACTCTTATTTAATCAGAGTATCAGAGAATACAGATAAACATTTAAATACGACATTATGCTTCCTACGGCTAAGTAACCAATTCAAAAATATCCAAGACAGCTGGAGTGTTTTGTTTGTATTTTACTCCAATGGAAATAAGAGAGAGAGAAAAATGCACATTTCTTTAAGTAGCAGCAAGAATAAAACACATGTACCCACACACACATATAATTACCCCAATCTGTCCTGAATTTTAACATCCACACAGAAACAATCTACAAATATGCCATTTCTATGAATTTAAACTTCGAAGGAAAACTAATAATCTTCTTCTATGTCCTTGGTTGTAAACATTTATCACTGCTATGAAAATCATGAAAGTCAGGTATCTAGCTTTGAAAAGGAGAGCATAAATAATAATCTTTAACCAATATAAATCAATCAGTACTGCCTGAACTGAATGCGAAAACTGCTATTTTCAGGCTGCCAACCAGGAATCTAAGATTTATAAGGAAAACAATATCTTGAATTTCCTCCTAAAAAATAGGAGGTGCAAAGAGAAATATCTGGGATAGTTAGAGGGGAAAAAGTCCTTTAAAATTCCTCTTATCTCACCATCATTTACTTTATCCTTCCATCAGATAACCTGCTACAATGCCCAGGAAGTGAAGAAAAACTTCATGTTTTCTTTTCCTTAGGATGAAAAGTATTCATTCACGTCAGAGAGGAAAAAAACAAAAGATTTCATCCTGCCCAACCCTCTGGGAGCCAGTGCAGGACACTCACATTCTGGTCTTTTATCCCACCCAGCTTTCAATGTCGATACTTCCACCAAGGCAAAAAGATCGCTGATTTATAGGTTCAGAAAGGAGTACTGAATATTGAAAAGTATTTTCAAACCTCTTTTTGATTCTGACATTGCAGAAGTCAATTTATTTCTCTGTATCTCAGGTTCCAAACCAGTGAAAGAAACATTTTTCACTCACTCTCCAGAAATGGAGGATGAATGTAACATTTTCAGATGTTTTACAAAATGTACTGGAATTTAGAAATAGGAGATATAACTTTGAATAACCATTTCTGAAAAACTAAACTTAGAAATTCAAGTACTCCAAAGAACACCCCGTAGGATAGGGACAGCAGAGTGAGGCCTACACTTTTAGGCCAAATATGGCCACCTGTTTTTGCACACCCTCTGAGGTTTTCACATCTATATATATAAAAGCCTAATATGCAAAGCGCCCCCTTGGGAATTGGACCGAGCAGGAGTTCGATTGATCGCTATGATGTGCACTGACCACCAGGGAGTGGCATGGAACGAAGGAAGGCCCCGCCGGTAGCTGGCAGCCCCTAGAGACCCTACCCGTGCATGAATTTCATGCACTGGGCCTCTAGTTTTTAAATAATTGGAAAAACAATCAAAGAAGTATAATATTTCATGACATGTGGAAATTATATGAAATCCAAATTTCGGTGTCCATAAATAAACTTTAATTGGAACCCAACACATGCTCAATCACTTAAGTATTGTCTATGGCTCTCTTTTGGCAGAATTGGGTAGTTGCGACAGAGACTGTATAGCCCATAAAGTCTAAAATACTTACCATCTGCCCTTTACAGAAAGTTTGCCAATTCCTGCCTTAGCAGATAGTACACTTATTCTAATGAGACCACAAATTGGGAAAATATTTTTGAAATTCCTTTTTTGAAAAAGCCTTCAAAGCCATACATAATACATTCTTTTGAGTCTCATTCATGATGGCAAACCTTCCTTCTTTGAGGATGAGAATGAATTTTAGAAACACCTAAGCTATTTGGAGCCAAGATTGAATAAGACTGGTTATTAAGATGAATCAACTAGTAGACATTTATTGATAATCTAAATTTATGGGACGCAAAGATTTCTTTTGTAAAAGAGCACTATTTCTCACTTCCAGGAGCTATATACCATATGCTTTTGTAGCTTTGATTTAAGATAAATAGGCTACATATGCACGAAAATAGAAACTACAGTAGAGGAAAAAATAATTCTATAACAAAATGGGGCCCTAACCGGTTTGGCTCTCAGTGGATAGAGTGTCAGCCTGCGGACTCAAGGGTCCCAGGTTTGATTCTGGTCAAGGGCATGTACCTTGGTTGCGGGCACATACCCAGTGGGGAGTGTGCAGGAGGCGGCTGATTGATGTTTCTCTCTCACTGATGTTTCTGACTCTCTATTCCTCTCCTTTCCTCTCTGTAAAAAAATCAATAAAATATATATTTTTTTTAAAAATGGGAAGATCTACTTTCTTGAATGGCCGTGAATTTGCTATAAAGTTTTTTGTTGTTGTTGTTTTTTTACAAAGAGAAACTCCAATAATATTTTGGGCAATATACTTTTGAAATAAATGAGTAAAGCCTAAATGAAATTTTAAAAGAACAGGATTCAGCCCATCTGGTATAGCTCAATGGTTGAGTGTCAACCTATGAACCAGGAGATCATGGTTCGATTCTCCAGTCAGAGTACATGCCCAGGTTGTGGGTTCGATTCCCAGTGTGGGGTGTGCAGAAGGCAGCTGATCAATGATTCTCTCTCATCATTGATGTTTCTATCTCTCCCTCTCCCTTCCTCTCTGTAATCAATAAAGGAGGAGGTGTGTGTGTGTGTGGAAGAACAGAATTCATTTGGATGTAAAAGGGGTTAATCTTCCACTAAAACCCATTTTATTGCTTTATAATCACAATGTATGAGATGAAATTAGCATAGATAAATAAACAACCCCTTCTATTCCTCTCTTCTAATTCCATATATACTCCCCAAGCAATTTTGTCTGTTCTTAGGGCTTCAATGACCTTTTACTGTCCAACTAAACTCTGAATCATCAATCTCAGCCTCCCTTCTGGGCTATGGATCCTCTCGACATCTCCAACTGCATGTTGCATACACTTCAAACTCAGCATGTTCAAAACTGAAACAGTTACCTTCCTCTCACATTAAAAAAATAATAAAACATGTTCCTCTATTCACAGATTCCCAAGCTTAGAAGCCAAGTTGTTTACTTTTCTGTTCACCTTCAAAGCCAATCAATTTTTAACCCCTGTAAATTCTACATTTCATTACCTGTCCTCTCCTCTTCATCTCTGTTATTTTCCTACTCCAGGCCCTTATCTTCTCTTATCTATCTCAATAGCAATAGCCTTCTAACTTATCTCTCTCCATCCTACCCAGCCTCCACACCATACCACCACCATGTTATCTTTCCTAATTACTTACAGTCATTCACTGGCTCTCCATTGTTTTTGAATCAAGTCCAAAGTCCTTAGCATGATGGAAAGGCTCTTCACCACATTTTCCTAATCAATGTTCCCAGTAAACTCTGTTTATCTCTGTTTTAACTCTTATCACACTGAAATTGTATTTACATGTCTGGTTATAAGCTTCTTAAAGTTAGGGAAGCATTTTCTTTTCCTCAATCTAACATTTAACTCATGGTCCAAGAACAGACATTTTACACTTCTTATTGAAAAATAATCACCTCTCACATTATTAAGATGATACCATAATTGCAGTGACTGAGTGAGAACCTAGAAACAAAAAGAATCCCACGTCATTCACCAGGGGGGCGGGAAATGCTCTTATATACAAAGTGTAATTAAATTGTAGCTTGGACATGTCTTCAATCTACATCTTGCAATACCAGTTTCTATTCTCTCCCTATCTTTTTCTTTCCTTCTTTTTGAAGACTTTCTTTACAGAACTCTTTTAAATGCCCATTGGATTTTATTTGTAAGTCACTCACAGAATTGGAAACCCAGTACACTGCAGAGGGTAAGATCAGGATTTGGGGGAGCCCAGCAGTTTGGTTTGAATCCTAGCTCTGCTACCTAGGCTGCTTGATATGAGCAAGTTACTCAACTTCTCTGTCTTTGAGCAAGGAGTTCATAATAATAATCACCCTCGTGGTGCTGTGTAAGGATTCAATTAGCTAATGCACGTGAAGAATTTAGAACACTGCCTGGCTCAGAGTAGGTCCCGATTAATGCTGGTGGGTGTTGTTACCAGTTTTAAAAACACCTTTCTCAGTACTTATTTTAGCCCAGTTGTTAGATTGATTTTAGCGCATCAATCTCCAAAATAAAGAATTATATCCTGCCTATACATGAATACTGTACAATGTAAGTGCTCAAACTGTGCCTTGGAATATAATAGGCACTCAATAAATAATGTAAATGTAAGGCTTCCAGCTTCCAATATCAACAAGTTATATATCATAGCAAAATTTATATATGGAGTTTATATATATATGGAGAATGTATTTAAAATTGGGGTTTTTTAAGTAGTTTCAAAACATTCATCTTCACTGAACCTTTGGAACATGTAAACATTTAAAGCAACACGAAATTCTATTCATTAGGACCTTTCCTTTTTATTTCTCCATTTAATTTGATCTTGGTATTCAATGATCTAAAATCCTCATCTGTAATATGATTCTTTACAGATCATTTAAAATATAATTTCCAACTTTAGATAACTGCCTACTGTCACATCAGAAAAAAAAATTCTTCCTTTATATCTGCATTTAAAAAAATCCATGCCAGGTTCAACACAAAAAAAATTTAATAAAGGCCAAGAAACACAATTACTGCATTTCCTGGTTTCAGCCTGGGAAACTAATTCAGAACACGCCCAGAATTATCCCCGGTACAAGTCTGCTGGCTACAAGCTGCTCTTCCCTGTTTTATTTCCAGTCTCCCTCTTAAGTCCCTCAAACCCATAGAGAAGGATGCAAATGTCTATAATAACGCCCTTACAAAAACAAAACAAAACACGGCCAGACATTCGTTTTGTTTCGGAGGACTTAACTCTTAAAAAAAGCAAATCAAAAGTCTTGATGTGAAGCAACACTCCCAGCTTCCTTTTTCCCAGGTAACTTAAGCCACAGCCATCCATAGGCTGCTCCGCGGTAGATGATTGAGGAGCAGTGGACAGGTAACACGTGCTACTCTGGAAAAATTCATTCATCAGTTAAACACGGACCACCCTGCAAACAATGGTGATGTTGTGGGAAACGGGCTGGAAGCACTGATCTACACGGTAAACAGAGATCCGGGATGTTGTCTAAAACACTGTAGGTCCATCACTAGCGTTGGGGTAAAGGCTTACGGAGCTCCTACTATGTGCCTGGCTGTTCGTCCATGTGCACGAGGCTGGTACACGGTCCGATAAGGATACCTAACATGCGCAGAGTCCTCTCCTCTCCTTCGGCCCTCGGAGCACCCCCAGGCATGAGCATCCGTAGAGCTAAGGACAGGAGGCCCAGAAAAGTCACCCTGACCGAGGTCCACGCCGCATGCGGTCCGTGGGTCCTGGCCAAGACTCCGGCCCTTGACTCATCATCTCATCATCCGCGGCTACTCTGGTTACTCAAAAGCTCCAACATGTTCCATTGTCAGGTTTTAAAATCAAAATCGACTCGACTTTTGCGGTTGTGCGTGTCGGAGTCTGCTAAGAATCAAAACACGAAACTTCAGTTTGAAGCCCCTGGCCGCCGTCTGCCGCCGTTGAAACCCGCTCGTCCTGGACGAGGCCCCGCATTTCCTCGCGCACGCGGGGCGCTCCCTCTCTCCCCGCAGGGCCCCCGACCGCCGCCGCCTCGATGGTCCCCGCGCCCCCGAGTTGAGCGGCGGGGTGACCCTGAGCCCGGTTCCGCCACAACCACCGCGGGCGACAGGCGGGGCGCCCCAAACCCGCGTCCTCGGGGCCGGACACCCACGCGCCCCTCGAGGCCCGGGAGGTGCCGAGACAGCCGGGTCGGGGCCGACACCTCCGTGGCCCCGATTCGAAGCCCCCGCTCCTACCTGTCCTGGGCCCCGACGCCGCCCCCGCGGCCGGGCTGCGAGGCTCCCGTCCTCTCCTCAGCGGAGGCTCTAAGTCCCGTCTGTCCCACTCGGGTCGGCTCCGTCCCGCCCCCGCAGGCCCGGCCGAAGGCCCCGCCCCCGCCCGGCCAAACAGGTTTCTGATTGGCTGCTGTTTCCTTCCCTCACGCTCGGCCCGCCCCCGGCGTTGCCAGGCTCCGTCGATAGGGGAACCGCCCCCGCCGGGTCCGCGTAGGGGCCAGCACCTTGCCCGGGACCTCGGTGCCGCGACGCTGCGCAGCTGGCGACCGTCGCCACTGTCGTGCAGCCGGGGCCTCTAGCAAAGTTGCAGGGCCCTCGCGGTGCCTGCGGACCGGCTCCTCCGCGACGGACCTGAACTTGACCCGACTTCGCGGCCGCAGGTGATGCAAACCGCACCTCGCTCAAGGAAACCATGGGCGTGTCTCCTGCCGCCGAGCGCAGTAGGCCCGGGGTCACCGTTTCCCTGGCGGAGCTCAAGGAGCAAATGTCCCGGGCGATGGCAGTGTGGTGCGAATTTGAAACGTAGTTGCAAGTAACGCTCCCAACACCGGAGGCTTGAAATCCCAGAGCAGGGAAGCCTTTGATACGCCCAGAGCCCGAGGTCGGCCCCACGCCCTGTTGTGACACAAGCAGGAGCACTGCGCCTGCAACACGCTCCTGCTCAGGTATGTGCAGGGCGCTGCGCCTCCCGCGGGCAGCACCCAGTTTCACTGAAGCTGCGAGACGAGGAGGCGTGGAGCCTGTTTCCCAGGCGCTCGATAACCACCCCACCCCACCCGCCGCGCCCCTCCCCAGCCCGCCCACTCCGCCAGAGCCTCTTGGGGCCGGTGCCCAAGCTCTTCCCACATCTGTTCACATAGAGGCACCAAAATAGAAGCCTGCCAGAAAGAGAGGTGTTTGGTTACACCTCGCCCATGACTGTCTGAAGCCAATTTAGCCACAGCGGTAAGCTGAATGTCCCAGACCGCCGGGAAACCACGAGTTGTGGACAGTGATACAGGAGTTACCTTCTATGATGGGGCAAAAAAAAGTCATGACAAGACACTTTTTAAAATCTGACTCAATGAGGAAGTCAATGTATTGTTCGTAGTAAATGTTGAACAGTGATCTTTATGGGCAATTCCCCCTCCCCCCTACTCTCCCAAGTTCTTACATATTTAGAAAACTTCCCCAAAGTCGTTTAAGATGAAGTGTTGGGCTAGAAGAGTGTGGATTTGAATTTTATTTCAAAAGTCAGATTTATTTCAGAGTTCAGAGTTTGCACTCCAGAAGATTATTTGGCAAAATGAGGCAGATGGATTACACCTACCAAGTATGAAACCAAACCTGAGTGGGTTTCTGTGGGTTTAATAAATGCATTACCATGTATGTATTCTACTGCCCTCTCATGGGTAAGATGGAGATATACCTAGTGGTAGTGTCTTTTTAAGTCTGAGAATAGAATGTTAAATTTAGCGGTTTGTATGATTTTGATAAAGTAAAAGAAAATCAGGTTCTCTAAGGGACCTACACATACTCAGCTAACAGAACTTGAACTTCAGAAAACAGGGAGGAGACTTAACACTAGGGCTAGTACAAACATGCTGTTGGGATCACGCCTCTGCTTACGAAAACCTGTATAGAATGTGGAGACAGACAGGAATTTGCTATTTTTAATTTTTTTTCCATTTGAAACGAACGTCATTTCTTTCTGAGATGTTTCACCAAATTCTCTTTTTCACGTTTGTATCCACTGATCCTATAGCTTCACATTGTGAACTACTTGAGAGTAGGGATGAAAGCTTATTCTTTATACCTTTGCTGTCTAGAATAGTACCTGATGCTTTTGATATTCGACCAGTAATTGTTTACTAAGTAAAATGAATGAAGTATCAGCCCAACCACTAGATGGCAACATAGTTGTATGTGCATAAGTATAGTCTGGCTAATTGGAATATGACTTCAGCCTGAGTAATAGGCAATTTCTAGAAAGTTATATCTTGTTTTGGTAAGTGAAATCATTTAAAATGTATCACTATAAGTGACTATAACTTTATTGTCAATGAAATCCTTAAAGCTAAGAATCCTTTTGTAAGATAAATTCTCACTAAGATAGAGTAACTCATAAGTATAGATTCTCTATATTTACACCTGTTCTACTTTTATCTAAGAAAGCCACTCTTCACTTATATCTGGTCAGAAGGACTTTTCAATAATCCAAGTGCCTAAGCAAGTTTTAGTCTATAAACCAAAAGTTCTCCCAATAACAAGTCATTGCTTGTATCCCTTCCCCCCCGCCCCCCGCCTTAATAACTGTTTTGCCTGCGGTCATAGAAATTCTGGGATCAGACAAACCTAGGTCCCCACTGCTACTGCTCACTTAGGTGTATCCTTGTGCAGGTTATTAACTTCACTAACTTTAGTTTATTCACCTTCCCCGCTATAGAGATAGTAACACCTTTATAAAGTTGTGAAACGAGTTAAATTAAATGATGTCAGTGGAATAATATCTAATACAGTCCTTGGCCTCTAGTAAGGATTCAAGAACTGGTAACTATTATTATTCACATGAAAATCTCACCCGTATATTACTTGGTTTATTTATTTTAGTCTCCTGACTTAAGGCCTTCGGCAATTAGGTTAAGTTCATAACACCAGGTTTCATAGCGATAGGCCATGCGGATCTGGGCGACATTTGTCCTCCGGATATCATTTCCCATAGGGCCTTCCTCTAGGTAATTGTTGCCCAGGAACTTCGCTTTCTCCTATAAGAGAGAAGTAAGCAGAATGGTTGTTATCTCTTGGTACCCTGATACAGACAATCATTACACCCTCCACAAGGATTCCTTCCTTATGTTAGCCATTGGCAAAAGGAAAAGAAAAAAAGAAGAAAACGATTAAAAGCACTTACCCAGTGCCTCAGTGTGCATGGTCAGCTGAGACACAAGTGCATTTTGTTTCCCTTGCCCAAAAGGCATGGCCAGAGAAATAGAATAATTCTCTCTAGTCCCTGTCCCTAGCAACTGCATGTGATTTGGGGGATAATTTCCCCCCCCTTGTATTTCCAACTCAGTTTTCAATATTCAGGTGACCAGATCTAAAATCCGAAGGGCAACCAGGCAAAGACAGGTCTACCTCGTGAGAAATTCCACATTGCAGAACGCTGTTCCTTGCCACCTCACACATGTCACAGGTACTCAGCTTGAAGACTTGTGCGGCAATGGCGTACTCTTCCATTAGGGGCTCCTTCGGTTATGTATTTAAATGAGGCAAAAAGAAAGCAGGAAAGAAAGGAAAAGAATGCATTAAAAGAATGGCACCTTGCACAAAAAGAATAGTGAAAGAAATCAATTTAACTTTTAAAATTCTGGGCGGGAAACAACAGCCCAACAAAATATGCTTGTATTGCTCAAGATTCCATATGAGTACCTTGGTGAAGTGAAATTGCATGGGGTCATCTGTAGACAGTGAGATCATTAGCCCTTTCTGGAGAAAATCTAAGAAAGGATTTTTGGCATATTCTAGAAATAAGCTGTTGTTACTTAATGGCGACATAGCGATGGGAATCTGAGCTAAGAAAAACAG
The DNA here is from genome assembly GCF_963259705.1 of Myotis daubentonii. Taxonomy (NCBI): domain Eukaryota; kingdom Metazoa; phylum Chordata; class Mammalia; order Chiroptera; family Vespertilionidae; genus Myotis; species Myotis daubentonii. Next base: position 35,823,861 of record NC_081857.1, on the reverse strand, counting down.
ATACTGTAATACAGGAGTCTGGAAAGGAAAAGGAAAAGAAAATTATTTAAGGATGTTGACAAAGGGATACAAATGAGAAATGTTAAAAACCCCATGGTCTGCCTCAAGTTTTAGCTTTCAAGTAATTATCACCTGTCCTTTAAATCCCCTTGTGAAGAAGAGGAATCCTTTTTAAATATGAATACTATTTAGAATAAAATGATGTGGGATCATAGCTCTCAGAAGCGTTGAGCTGGATGGCTGTCTCTGGCGAAAGACCTCACCTAGAAACATTTCTTTTTTTCTCTACAAGGAAGTTCTGACTCTCACGAGAGGCATTTTAAGACGTGCTATAACAAGGAATCTGGCAAACACTAGCGTAAGGTGAGTCAAGCTGCCTCTGAATTATCCTTTGTCAGAGTTCTAAAATGGAAGCCAGGCCACCTGCTAACCCATCTCGGCCGTCAATAGCGGGGTAATCTTGGGCACGTTCCTTCACTTCTCTGGGCCTCTGTGAAAATGAACGGCACTACATAATCTCACAACCAGTTTTGTTCTACTTTAACCTGATGTCAGTCTTGATAATGACTTGTGACTAGCTCCAATAAAAAGTCATTATTCTTTGTAATTTTATTTTTCAATAACAGTTTACATTCAATCTTATTTTGGATTACCTTCAGGTATACAGCATAGTGATTTGACATTCATATACCTTACAAAGTATTCTTCCCAATATTTCCCGTACCTACCTGGCATCATACGTCGTTATTACAATATTATTGACTATATTCCCTATGTTGTACTTTACACATAGGTAGTCACAGAATAGTCTTAATCCCTTCACCTTTTCACCCATTCACCCAACCCGTCTCCCCTCTGGCAATCACCAATCTGTTCTCTGTGTCTGTGAGTCTTTCAATTTTGATTGCTTAAAAAACGTACTATTATTAAGAGAGCTCCGTCTCACCTTTTTTAAATTCAGGCCATGAGAAATGTTGTCTGCTGTCATGAAGGCTGTCAGGAGATGGGTGAGCGCTCCAGCTTCCCCACAGTGAGGTCGGAACAGAAACGTATTCATGCCTCGTTCCCTAGGGAAATGGAACTGCTATAGGAGTCACAAGCGACTGACTAAGACCTGGCAACAATTCTGGGCATAGAGCAATTTACGAGAAAATTTGATAGAAAAATGAACTCTCTGGAAGGGTATTCAAAGGACGTGGCAAAACCAGCAATTCCGAGTCACGATCTTTTTTTTTTTTTTTTTTTTAACATATTTTATTGATTTTTTACAGAGAGGAAGGGAGAGAGATAGAGAGTTAGAAACATCGATGAGAGAGAAACATCGACCAGCTGCCTCCTGCACATCTCCTACTGGGGATATGCCCGCAACCCAGGTACATGCCCTTGACCGGAATCGAACCTGGGACCTTTCAGTCCGCAGGCCGAGGCTCTATCCACTGAGCCAAACCGGTTTCGGCCCGAGTCACGATCTTAAGTCTTCCTAAACACAGACTTTTGAAAAATAGGCATCAGAGGACATGAGGGTACAGAGGAAAGTCAGGATTTGATTACCTGAACAGAAACATGTTTAGTTTCCACAGGAAATTCAGCAGCGTCCCCATATCATCATTTCTCCTACTCACACTTCAGGGGGAAACTGTTTCCAGAAAGCCCCAGAAAAATATTCCTCTATTTATTCTTACTTAGATCTATCAAGAGGGGGGAAATGTATGGGGTTTTATAATAAATTGCGTAGTTGCTACTGTAAATTACTGTAAACATCCAAAGAAAATGAACTGTGAATGTTACTGTAGGCTCCAAAATGTCCATTCCCGCCTCTAAATACATACAAGAAGCTGGAGAAAAAGTCAAGGGGAAGACATGTCTGATTTGAGCCAGCTGGAAGCATCCCACCGGTGCATTTCAGGCCCTTGCCCGCCACAGGTGCCCATGCACCAGGAGAGAAGTGTGCCAGATAGATTCTCCTCGCTCCAGTTCTCGTCTACTTACTTTCTCAGGCTGTTGAGCACCATGATGTTCGCATACATGTAGTAGGCATAGTAAGTGTAAGATGGATTACTTCCCATTGTCCACTCCTGGGGCTTGGGGCTCTTGGAGGAAAACATGTGGCCACTGTGTTTGGACTCATCATCCACACTGTCAAAGCCAGTAATCTGCCAGGAAAAGCAAACCAGGCCATGGGTTCAGTCTGACGTCAGGGTCCCAGCCCTCAGACAGACTTTCAGCTCCCAAAGGCAAGGACCAAACATCAGAGATAAGCACCAGGGATTAGTCCCGGCCAGGTAGGTGGGCTTGTTTGTGCGCAGCAAGATGAAGGCCGACAGGTCATGCTTACATGCTTGAGGAAGACACTGAGGTCTGGGTGAGCCTGGGGGTTGATGGTGGCCTCAAATATTGGCATGAAAATATTCTCCAGCATCTTCCCAAAGTGCGGAAGGAAATTCTTAGCTCGAAACACATCACTAGAGGCAAGAATGAAGAGAATTTAGGAGGACGGAAAGGTTTTTAGGACTGATAGCCCCAATTCGAGGGAACCAGAGGACCAAATGCCATGTTCAGGAAAAGACCTAGTATGTCCATCTGGTACACTCTTCTTGGTTACCCATAAAGAGGGATTCAGTTGTGATTGGGCATAGAAAGTATCAATTTCTTGCCTGATGGCCCCATCTCTTCTACAGATCCTCAGGTGGTAAGAAAAGCGAACCTTGACAGCTAAATCTAGGTAGAGAATGAGGAGTATAGGGACTATAGCATAAAAGGTTCAATTATTTATGTGTGTGGTGTACAAGATGGTGCACATGGGATTGTTATCAAGAACAATCCTGATGTATTGCAGCCAGGGGCAGTCTAACAAATTCTTATGATAGCACTCAGCATATGCCAGCCACTCTAGTAACGGACCAGAAATATTAGCTAACTTAATCCTCATAACAACTCAATAAGTTAAGTACTGGTATTACCCCATTTTAAAGATGATAAAACCAAGGCACACAGCTAAGTATGTGGTAGGGTCAGGATTCAAGCACAGCCAGTCTGGGTCCATGCTTCTAATCACCACACCTACTGCCTCTTTGCCGCAATGATATCAGACGGAAAGTACTAATTCCAGCCCAAAAGTTACTTTTTTGGCTAAAGAGATAGGATAAAATTCTTGTATTGCCACAGGGCACACAGAACATGAAGTAGGTGGCCAGAAAATATATCAACACTTATGTTAGATAAATACTCAATGACACCAAACATCTCTGAGGGCGATGAGTAATTAACAGATGGTAATACCATTGATAAAGACTCATTGATTATGGAGAACTTGAGCACTTGCTGATGAGACGATCAGCAGACAGTTAGACGTGGTTTCTGATACAAGGAAGCTATATCCCAGTAGAGATGAGAATGGGAAAGAGTGAACTGGACACAGAGAGGAAGAGCAGGAGAAAGAAAGTGTATAGTAAAATGCATATAGTTCTTAGCTAAGTTGTACTCATTCTCAATAGGTTACTTTGTGATCTACGTGAAGTCCTGTGTTTTTAAAAAAACAAAACCAAAAAGCCTTCTGGTTAGAAACTTGAACTGATAGGATCTTCCTAACTTCTGTCTCTGGCCAGGCGTGCTGCACCCAGAGGGAACCAAGTCAGGCACCCAGGACGCAGGACCCAGGACGGAGAGCGTATTCCTGTCTTGATCGGCTGCACGCTTCTTGTTTGTGTAGAGGAGGTGAGGCAGGTACGTACTAGATCCTGGGGACCTGGATCATCCATGTCATGTTGGGGCAGTGGATGCGGTTGCGGACGAACCAGGTCGAGAGTTTGCTCCACTCCTCGGGACTTCGGCCGTAGATTGACAGGCGGGGCTCGGCGTGCTGGTACTTGGCCTCCACCAGGTCTGCACCTACCTCCTGCAAAGCCAAGAGAGGAGTCCAAAGCCAGGAATTCCTACAAGTCAATCAGGGGGCTGAGCCTGTGGGGTCCAGGAACAGGAGATGGGTACGAAGAAGAATGGAGGAAACATGAGAAGTCAGTGGGAAACTGTCAAGGTTAAGCTCTAAGGGAACAGAGTTGAGGGGAATCCCACGGGGAGGAAAAGACGAATAGGACATTATGGAGTCTAGAGAGTGAAAAAGACTAGGCATGATGAGATATCCCAGGCACCTGCAAAAGAAATCCAGCTTTTCATAGGCCCCCTACCTCCCAAAACACACATCTCCCAACTCCACATGTCATTCCCGCTCCCTAATGCTCAGGCATGAAAATGAGGGCGGGTTCTTCCCAACTCTTCCTGAATTTACAGCTCCCAAAGCCCGAGAGGCAGGCCCTTAATCCCAAATCTAATCCTAGGAATAGAGGTCTTTTAAAATCATCACAGTGGACATTTCAGAAGAAATTCTTATATTCATTTATGTAGTGCTTGATTCCAAGGATAGCCTGCTTTTCCCCTCCCTCCCCCCTTAAATATCTTCCTCCCTCCCTTCCTTCTTTCCTTCCTCTCTCCTCTCTCCTTTCTTTCCTCCTTCTCTCTCTCCCCCTCCTCAAGAGCTAGGCCAGGCACCATAGATCTGGTGGTTCCTCCTCACCTTGATGATAGTGGCGAAATATTCCCCATCAATGTAATTGTCAGTCTTAAGGTAGAGGTCCCGCAGCTCACTTGCTCCTACAGGATTGTATTTGTCATTGAATTTATCAAAACGCTGGAAAGTCTGGCGTCCCTGAATCAGGAAACAGGAACACACGGGTGTCGTTACCAGAGTTGCCTGGATACAGAGAGCTAGGGAATGGCCATGAGGAACAGGGGCCTGGTGGCAAGGGAAAGGGCTGGGCTCCAAGAATGGAATCTGGGACAGTTGATGAATGAGTAAACCTTAACATTGTCTGTGGTGCTTGCGGTCAGCATGGTAAGCCAGCATGGCTCTGAGAAGGGAGCGTCTGTAGGAGAAAGGCATGTGGGGTTCTTCAGTGTTCGAGTGAAACTGACGTTATCTTTTCAACCTACAGCATGAACATCCAGAGAGTCAACAGTCAGGTCGTAGGGATGCATTTTTAATTTAGCGAAAAGCTCCTTTAGGGTCAGCTTTTTCTCCTTGGTGCTGTAGACCACTCTGTCAGCGTCAACGTGGTAAGATTTCTTGATAAAGCGCAGAAGGTGTTTCTGGTTCATGCAAGCAGCTGCATGGATATGGGTGTCCACCTGAGTGTACATTCAGAGAAAGAAAACCAGCAGTCAGCTTTCGTTGTACTCCTCTGTTAGAGGCTATGGTGCCTGCAAATCGCACTGTGGTGGGAGGAAGGAATAAGTAACAAGGCTGTGACTTGACAGCTGTTGGAAAAGGCCCAGCAGAAAAACCAACCAACCAACCAAACAAACAAAAAACCCAACCAAACAAAACACCCCTGGCACCTTTCTATGTCCTTGCAAGGATGGGAAGGTTAGGCTGGATGAAATAACAATGCCTGCTTCTGTTGGAAAACGTTACATCCAATTTACTTCCCAATTACATCTGATCCACACAAAATTCTTGGGGACCATTCTCTACCCCTGAGACACATCCGGAAGTGAAGTAGATACCATAGTTTTCAGCCCCCAAGAGAGAAAGGATTGAAATTATGACAGCACATATGAGCTGTTTTTATAATTACAATTTTATAAGCTGAAGTATTGATAGGTTATACAGAATTTGGTCCCAAATCTCTGCCCATATATTTCCTATTCCCACTTCCTTGCAACCACTTAAATGGTCAGAACACATCTTGGAAGTGTTCCCAGTTGATGCGTTTTCCACAATCATTAGTTCATTGAGTGTCCATAATCCTTTTGTGAGCTAGACTGAGCAGATATGCTTCTCAATGAGGAATATGAAACTCCGAAATATTTAATCCCGTCTCCAATGTCTTATAGTCAGGAAGTAGAAGAAAAGGGACTAGGTCGAAGATCTTTCAGATCCTAAATAGTGGGTTTTGATGTTTTATTTGCTTTTGTTATTTCTGTGGTTGAGGATTATAACTTTTTATGACAAGAATGTGGTAAACCTTTCTATGTGGAACCCATACAAATGGCTTTTAACCTTTTGGACATAATCTGTCTGCTTTTAGTAAATTTCACTTAATCTACAGAAATCTCACATTAATCAGAAAGACAGTATCTTTCTTGTCCTGCTCCGAAAATACTAATTGGGTTAATGTTTTTGCCCAGGGATGACCACTGAGCAGCGAAACGCTTACCTTCCTGCAGTTGTAGAAATCCCGGTGGGGGTTGTTCTTCAGCTCCTTTAACTCATCCATCTCGTTGAGCATCTCATGGACCTGGAACTTGGAGGAGAGGAACTTCAGGCGCCGGTGGGTGTAGGTCTTTCTGTGAAAAATTAAGTCACATGATTCTAAAAAATTCCAGACATTTAAGGAAGTCACAATTTCAAAACCATCAGGACCCTCAACAACTACAGGAAACTATTATTAGAACAAACATTTCAGTTTACTCTGGGTAAACTGAAATTACCCAAGGGCTTAATCTTTTCATCAAAATTGGACATCATAATGAGGGAGGACTTAGGAAGGCATTTCAAGGCAGGGGAGACCGTGTGGCTCAAGGTGAAGGCCCTGGCTTTGGAGTTGGCCTCTTTGGGCTCGAATCCTTTCTCAGTCAGTTGTGTGACTTTGGGAAAATTACTTAACGCATCAAAATCTCAGCCTGTGGAAGTGAAATTATAAATAAATACTTCATAGAACAATTTTGAGGAGTATAAGAAATCATGTACATGGAGGGTTTAACACAGCTTTTTAAACATCATAAGCACTTAATAAACACTTATGTTTCCTATCAATAGCTGAAGTAGTAGGTTAGATCTCACTAAACGCTTACACGGGTCCTTGGGCAATCAAAGCAAGTAAAAAACTCATATCATCTACGAAGGAGTCCAGATTGGGGTAGGGAAGCGGCTTAGGCTCATCCTTGCTGGCTGCCGCTTCGCTGGGGTAGACATAGACCACGCCGTCCTTCATTGTGAGGTGATAGCCCAGGTTTTCCGGGAGGTTGTCTGTCCGGAAAGGGTCTTCTCCCTTCTTCACAGGAGGGGTGAAGACTTTTTCAATGAAACAGAGAAATGTGTCAGCACACAGGATGAATGACCACATAAAAACAACCAAAATATGAAATACCGTAAAATCTCATTCGTTTGGAATGCTGTACATTGTAGATTGTCGTTATCCAGAGCTGATAAAGTTTATTTTTACGTTGTTGTTCAAAGGTGACTAAATTAGTAGTATAAAGTAACTATCGTAGTTTTTATCTGGTATAAGAATAATTTTCAAGTTCTTTAGAAGTACTGTTTACATAATTGCTATGTTATTTACAAATAATTTTAATTATTTACTAAAGTTGGTTATCAGAGGCTTCCTGTTTAGAGCGTTTTCTTAGCTTATGAAATAATTGCATAGAAATAAAAATAAAATGACAGTTAGAAAGTAGAGTTGGGACCTTTTCCTTATTTAAACCAACCTTCTCTATCAGTCTTAATGTAGAGATGATGCTTTTTAATAGGCTTAATTATCACAGCAGTTTTAGGTTCACAGCGAAACTGAGCAACCAGTACAGAGTTCCCATGTCCCCCTAGCCGCCCCCCTCACACGCACACAGAGCCTCACTATCAGTCCCCCACCAGAGAGGTACATGTGTTACAGTCAATGAGCCTACACCTTGTTATCACCCAGAGTCTATAATTTACATCAGGGTTCACACTTGGTGTTGTACACCCTATGGGTTTTAACAGATATATAATGACATGTATCCAACCTTACAGTATCACAGAATAGTCTTACTGCCCTGAGAATCCTTTGTGCTCCATCTCGAGTAGTTTTAATATACATGGAAATATAAAATAAATTTTTGTTGTAAGAATGACAATTCTAATCGTAATTATATTTCCCACATTTTAGAGCACATGCACTTTCTGCTCAAGGAGTTAAGAAGGGATTATATGGATGAATGACCCCTTCTTTCCACTGCTACAGTTTCAACCTAAGGAAGCCAAGAACGAAGTCCCCACTGTCCTTGGGCAATCAAAGCATTTCGCCTTGAAAACAAGGGGCCCGGTGGGCTGGGATGGAACCTGCAACCCAGGTCTGTGTCCTTGACCAGGAATTGAACCCGGGACCCTTTGGGGTGTGGGCTGACGCTCCAATCACTGAGCCACACCAGCCAGGGCATGACTCTGATATTTTCAGACTGGATTATTTTTAATCTAGAGGCATATTTAGTAGTTAGCAGTTGAACCTAAAGATACATTCCATACATTGAAGAAGAGAATTACTTACCTGGATAGAAGTTCTCATTTGCTACCCAAGGCTCCCCATCAATGTTCCGCAAGTACTTGGAGGGGGTTTTAGGGAACCTCTGAAAGGACTTCTGCATGTATTTCTCCCGTATACAAAGTGCCCGATACAGACCCTTACATACTATTTCAAAATCTTCAACTGTAACCTGCCGAAAACATTTCAGGGCATCAGAATCATTCCTGTGGAAATCCGAGACGTGGGGAAAGCTTGTCGTTGGCACCTCTCAACTGACCTGAGTATTGCCGAGCCCCACCTGCCCACGTGGTTGCCTCCTAGCTGACTTGGGCCCTGGGTCTCCCTCCAGGGGCAGGTCCTGAAGTTTTCCTCTCTTCCATTTCTACCAAAACTTACCTGTCAGACGAGTCTTTTCTTACTGTCCTGTGTTTGTTTTTGTTATTTATTAGATAGCAGTGATTATCTAGAAAATATGATGAAAAGAACCCATTCTAACATGAAAAATCCTCCCTCTTGCCCTTCCTTCCTTCTTTCCTTCCTTCCTTCCTCCCTTCCAGGTAACATAAACATTTTAAATTTGGGCATATAGAGAAAATCTCTCAACTGAAAGGCAATGTGACTCTCATGGGAGAATTCCAACCACTTGCTGGTCAGTGAGGGCAATATTTTGGGATGAGTAGAGTGTCATGCATCCCTCAAATCCTAGCATGCCTTCTGTAGCTTTAAATGGATTAGAACATCATCCTGTGAGAGCTCATTCTTTTGGATGATTTTAAAGAGAACTTTATCTGCGGCTAAAAGTGGAGAGATTCTGGAGTGAAATGGTCTTGGAATTGCTGGAAATTTCCTAGACCGGCCTATGCAGGCTTGTTCCCAGTGGTTCCCAGATATTGATTCTAATCAGTTGAACTCTTTTCAGTCTGCAGGCCAATGCTCTATCCACTGAGCCAAACCAGCTAGGGCAATTGAACTCCTTTTAAAGACCTGCTGACCTTGGTGAGTCTGGCGTAGGTGCTAGGTCTGAGGGTCTGCTTTCATGGCCTGCTTGTCTCGCCACCTAATGGGTCACCAGTTTATCAGCTCCTCAAGGGTAAGATCTAGATCTTATTCACCTTCGTGTCCTCAGCACGTAGCACACCATACCTACCACAGAGTCGGTGCTCAGTAAGGACCGATTGAACTGAATCAGTTGTTACCAGGGATCAGTGACCTTGAGAACCTAGCCCTGGTTTCCCTTTACCTCTCTGTTCAGTTAACAGGGTGAAGACTGATCTGGGTACAGAAAATGAATAAATAACAATAGTGGTCATTGCACTGCTCTGTGACTTTCCAATACCTCAGGACTAACCCTCAGTGGGTCAGTTGCAGAGAAAGGGGCTGAGGACTGGTCAGGAAAACTATATTTGGAGCATAGACTGATGACTAAACACAGTTTCATCGATACGATGCTGATTCTGCACGTCCATGTGGCAGAGATTTATGAACTGACCAGTTGGTCTGGGTAGAGCAGGCAGGTCAAGTTGTTTATGCCCTGAACTTACTGTCCCTGTGGCATCCTAGAGCCTGTTCCAAGCCACCCTTTATTATGTAAGCATCTGCCATGAAACTGGAGAGGACAGCTGGTCAAAGGGTAACAGCCCCTTTGGAATTTTTTCACCTGTCTCTCATCGTCCTGCTTTCTTCTGGTCTCTCCACTCTTCTCTCTTTTTCCTTCTTTTTCTTGGATTGATTCATGCTGCCTGTAGCCCTTCTCTCTATTCTACGTCTGTCCTGGGTCCATCTTTTCCCAGGAGCCCCCTGTGCCTCCTGGAGGCTCCTTTCCTGCTTGGTGATGCCCTCAGTGAGAACAGTCCACCAGCTGGTTCCTTTGGTTCTTTTGCTCAAATCTGTCCACTATATTGTGTAACACACACACTACATTCTACTGAGTATTCCCAAGGTGCAAGAAATGAGATAAAGGAGAAATTACAGGGTGGCGGGGAGCTTAACAAAAATATGAAAGCAAGACAGAAATATAAGTCCTGGCATATTGTTTTTGAAATGCAGTCATGTATAACACAGGGCAGGGGAGCTAACACCTTTCTCAAAAGGAAGGGGATGAAGGTAAGAAGCTGAAACAATCAAGCTGAGTGTCTTCCCAACAGTTAGGGACCAGGAGCAACTCACCCCCGAGGCATAATCGCCGGTAATCTGCACTCTCTGGAAATCGGGCACCTCCTGGTAGGTTGGAGATGAAGAGATGTATTCGTCAATTTGGGACATTTTGGTGGACGATGTTTCACTTTGTGGAATAGACAGATTAATAGTCTTCCGTCCGAAGAAACGCTTTTTTCTGGGTTAAAAAAAAAAAAAGGATTTATCTTTGTCTTCATTGGAAGTTTCATTGTGATAAATTGATGTTCACTATGCAACTTCATTTTGAGAACAAAAAGTGAAAACTAAATTGTGGGTTGGGTGTCAGAAACAGGATCCGACCGTATGGGAGGAGATATCACATGACTGTTCCCTTCCTCCTGGAGCAGTGGGCTTGAGGGAACATACTAGAAGGCTTTCAGCATGACGTTGTTCCCAGGTGCCCACCCCTAGCAGAACAGGCAGTCTGGGGACTGCAATAAACACAGGCTGCATCAGTTACTACCTGTGCATATTCTTTCAATTCTGTGCGCTTCTGTCTCCCCATCTGCAAAAAAATTGTGTACTGATGCCTACCTTATAGAATTTCTGTACGATTTCATGTACATAAAATGCCTAGCACAATACCTGGAACTTACAAGTTGCATAATCAATATTACTTCTTCAAATCAGCAAGTACTTATTGATCCAAACCCGATGTTGGGTCCTATGGGGGATGCCAAAGAAGGTGGATTGTTGTTCTCTTTACAGACATAGAGCCAAGAGGAAGGCAGCAGAATGATCTCTCTCCCGTGAAGCTGGTGTGTGTGTGTGTGTGTGTGTGTGTGTGTGTGTGTGTGTGTGTGTGTAAGGTTGGGTGAGTGCTATGAAGAGGAGGTTCCAGGTAAGTGGTTGATATAGGTCTGAGGACTAAATCATGGCAGATACTGAGTAGTGGAGTAGCTCAAATAAGGGAAAATAAACAGATTTGTGGAGAGGGATCTATGGAAGTTGTTGGGAGGCAGTAATTCTGCATTATATGCATAGGGTGGGCAGGGCAGGGAGGCAGAAATGGAAGGCTGTGCTCCTGGGCCTGGAGGAGGTCCGACTGGCTGGAGGGCAGGATTCATATCAGGTAGCAGAACACTAAGGCTGGCTAAGGTCGGAGTCTCAAGATGAGGCTCCCGAGTTCCAGTTCCTGAACCCATCAGGCGTACGTTGAGTGTGTGCACAGCGGCCATCAGCCCACTTTGGTTTGGAACAAGCGCATAGTAGCTCATGTCCTCTTGCCCAGGTGGATATGGCGTCTTCAACTAAAGGGAGTTGTGACTGAGGGTAGGAGGGCCACTGTTTTCTTCCGTTTTAGTGATTGTTACCTTGCCCTAGTGTATATAAAGGGGGTTGGAGGAGAAATTTTAAATTTCTGGCAGAAGTCTTCCTTTGAGTTGAACCATCATTCAGACACACGGAACCACCTGCCCTGACATTTCCACTTCTTTGTGTCCCCATGTACTAAGTACCCGCCTTATATCACTTACCTCTTGCCTGCTGTGGAGGTGGACAGAGACTCCATGTGGAATATGTGTGCTTGCATCTCGAGATGGGAAATTGGACAGATGTCATCCACATCAAAGGGGGAAAGCTCTTGACGGCCCCCCTCATCTTTGACTTCAGAGGCAAACACTTTTTCAGCAAAGCTACGCATTGCATCATCCATTTCTGAAAGAGGTGTTTGCGTGTTAGTATTCAAGCACTTTCGCAGAAGTCCTTGAGGGTTTCTGCTATGTGTGAGGCACAGTGCTCAAGACTGCCCGGGGTGCAGGGCTCCCCTGCTCTCTGACCAGTGTCCCAGAAATGTGTGGGAGTTGTAGCTGCTCTCTCTTGAGTGGCTTGGTGTGGGTAGCTTGGAAATCCACGATCAGAAACACAGGTCTGATTCTTACAACACATTTCAGGAGGATCCTAAAGATGGGTTTGGGCTCTTGTAGGATTAGCACTTAACATAAGATCACCTTAACTGGCAGGGCTAAGTTTGATACCATGGTAACCATGCGGCATAGTCCTTCAATTAGGTTGGAGGAGTGTTTTTTTTGTTTTGGGTGGAGGGGGGTACTTAGGGTTGTTGGTCCCTTGGAGTTTTTCTTCCTAAAGAGAACCAATGATCTAAGTACTTCTGGAAAAAAAAAAAAAGGGTACTTAGGGTCTTTCTTCCTCATAGGATAGATACTGTGTTTTTCTCTTATATCACAACCTCGTTTGTTTCCCCCCAAAATCCTGACAACTTAGGAAAATGCTGGCATAGGGGTGAAGGAGACCACTTAAATTTACTACCTAGTGGTGGGAGTCCCATTTCTGAGTGAGCCTTGGAAAGCCACTGTAACATGCTTTAATTTTTCCATTCTTAAAACGGGTGGAAGGGTGACCTTTAGCTCGGCAATGAACAACCCCAAGGCTCTCAGTATATAAGAAAGGGTGGCGATGGCGATCAGCATCCCACCGTATTTTCCAGATACCCAGTTGTTTCCATCTAAAGAGTCATTACCTCTAATACTTCTAAATGTCTCTTGGTTTTTTTCCAGCAAAGCGTAGGTAGCAAATAATGAAAATGGCAACCAGCTATTTGGAGCGACAGTAGAAGACGAACATTCTTCACACGATGACAAAGCAAAGTGCATGCAAAGAGGAAGATCCCCCACTCCTGCCCCATCAGCGTCTCTACAGGTCTCCAAAATGCCCCATTTCAATTCTATCTTAAGTAAGTGTAACGTGTTCAAGTCTCTGTTCTGCACATACCAACTCCTTCACCTTCCCCTGTTCCCGTTTCCTTCTCTGTACCGTGGGGATACTAATGCCTTACCCAGCCTCGCTCACCAGGCTGTCGTGACACAAGGGGAGATAATGTACGTGGAAATGCTTTAAGGGAAATAAAACACCAGAATAGCTGAATGGTGTCATTTGTAGCCTTCGTCAGACAGATATTTGGCATTCTGGGTTAGCTTTGGGCTATTGAGGGAATGATGAATGACATGACTTAGTACAGGCTGAAGCACACATTAGAAATGACAGTCATTGATTCATAACTTCAACACGAACAGTCAGCCACTGTTCAAAACCCGGCCTGTCACAGCTGAGTACCAGAGAAGCCCACTCTGTTGGCTGAACTTCACGCATCCATTTGCTCCATTAGACTCAAGCACTTTCTGAAACCGAAAAGCATCTTAAAGTGCTCTGAGTAGTTCTTTGGCAAGCACCACAACCCACGAAGGGACAAATAGAACATTAAATAGGTACATTGGATGGTTTGAGAATGCCTCCCCCACCCCCGCCACTGCCCACTGGTCCCTAGAAGGTGTGTCATTTCTCCCAGAGCATCACCAACAAGCACATGCACCGTAGGGGTGAATGGCAAGCAGCCGTTAGAAGAAGCTCCATGCAGCACGAAGGGCCAATGGTAGCAGGCCAGTGGATTATGATGATGAAGAAGAGGATGAGGATGAGGGTGCTGGGTCTGTGGCAATGCTGCTGGAGGCCTCAGCAAGGACAGGATGAAATGGATGCCTGGAGCCAAATCCCAGGTGCTTGAGCTCTGGCTCTTCCAGATCAGCATTCATTCTCTGGGACTGCACACATCTATCTGTTCCATATTTTAAAATATGATTGTTTTCACTAAGGTTGTATCTTCCTAAGCCACTAGAGACAGTTGAAAAGCAGAAATTCTACAGTTTATGCATAACCCCTGGACACAGACAATACAGGTCAACGGGGGGAAAGAAGGAGCCATCTGTAATACTTTTCAATAATAAAGATGAAATTTTTTAAAACCAACAGCAAAACTTTAGTATCTAAGTGAAATATGAATGGTTAAGTTATTTCATAAAATCAATAAAATGGAATCAACTAAAAAAAGTCATTTACAAAAATTATATGGTTGATATTTCCTTCCACTGAATCAACCAGTTGTTTTGATTTCATGTAACCACAGCTGAAATTTGATTCGTAATTCAAGAGCTCTGCCTTTCAAAAATACTTCAGGGAGTGGTGGTTATGGAAAGGAAAGCGTGAGGCTGGTGTTTCAGAAGAGGAGCAGATAAGATTTGGTGACAACCTGGATTCATGGCCTGAAGGACAGATATGCCCATGGATTTGTGCAGATCATCGCTGAGCTCTTTTCTGAGCATGCCATGTGGGAGGGGATGGAGCGTCTGAGTCGAACTGCCTTGAGGTTAGGACATCTATGTTCAGAGAGAGAACAGACAAGAGAACAGAAATAAGGAGTAGAGGGCGAAGCGGAAAGAACAGTGGCCTAAGGTGTGAGAAAAAGTGTCTGTGACCATGGGTGGCCTGGGGCAAACCACACAATCAGTGGTGTTTCAGTGTTCATCATCATAAAAGGCAAGCATTAATAATAATAATGTCAACTTCAGAGAACTGTCATAAAGATTAAACAAGAACAGAATAATATTGAATGTAAACTGTAACTGCAAAATTTAAAAAAAGGAATAATTTTAAAACTACACAGTCCTAGTCAGAAGTTGGGGATTATTATTATTAACATAGGAAGTGCAAGACTCGAGAAAAGGAATACCATGCTTGCTCTTCACCCAGCAGATCCAGAAAAGCATGCTTATTTCTCAGCAGTGCTTTGCCAATGGGGAGGAAGGACAGCTTGTAGGCCCTTCATCGCCCACATCTCATCTCACAGAGGAACTCAGAGGCAGACCTACCAGCAGTCAGCTAAAGGACAAGTCTCATTTGAGCTGGAGGGGAACATACATGTAAAGCTACAGTTTTATCTAAAATGGGCTTTTATTTTACCAGGTCACAAAAATTCACCATATTATATTTTGCTTTGGAGTTGAGAGTTTACGAAAGCAAGACTCAATAATCTATCTCTAAAGGAGAAAATGATTTTATTTCAAATTTTCAAATGAGATTCACTTTTTTAAAAAGAGGAATTTTTTTTTGGGGGGGGGGGGGGAGTGGTGGTCTGGAAAACCCATGAGCTCATTTGCTATGCTATGGGATATCTCTGGTCATTAGAGTTAGCTTTGCTGGCTCTCAATGGTGTCATTTAATAAACACTGCTGAAAAACACCCATGTTTCTGGGATAGTATCTTTTAAAAATTGATACTTTGGCAAATGCCGGGGAAAATAGTCCCATATACTCACGTTTTTCTTCAGCTGTATGAAGTAAAATAAAACAAGACAATTTATATGAACAACTTTCAGAAATCATAGTGGCTATTCATTAGTGCTTTGGAATAGAAATATGTAGATTGGTACAAAAGGGTGTGTGGTGGAATGTGTTGTTACAGCTCACTCTTCCATTGACCTACAATTTGCTGCCACCAAAAAACCTGGAGATATAGTCCTTATACAACTCTTCATTTTATTTTATTTTCTAACGTCTCTTTAAATTTTTGTTTATAATCATAAAGAGGTACTCTCTATACAAATGTCATTTTAAAGAAAAAATGATCAAAAGGAATGGAAACTCTTATGTGATGCTGGTAGCAGGTAAACTGAAACAGCTCACTTGGTATAAACAATTGAGTAACACCTACCAACTATTTCTGAGAGTCTATCCTACTAAAATCATTCTTAAACATGAAAAAAGATTTAGTGCAAATATCATTCTCAGAGCATATTCATACTTACAAAAAACTGTAAAGAACCTAAGGGATTATACAGCTTGGAATTAGACAGCTATTTAAAATTATATTCAGGCCCTGGCCAGGTAGCTCAGTTGGTTGAAATGTCGTCCTGATACACTACGGTTTCAGGTTTGATCCCCAGTCAGGGCACTTACCAAGAACCAGTGAACTATAAATCGTGTGTGTGTGTAAAATCAGTTTTTTAAAATGATGTTTAGAAAGGGTTTGGAGGACTATGGCAAATGATTAAATTACAATGTTAAGCAAAAAAGAAAATAGGCCCCATATAAAATGACATGCAATATAATCACAGTTGTGTGTGTGTTTTTAATCTTTACATTTACAAAGAAAATAGATTGAAAAGAAAAACACTAATGTGTTAAAAGTGATATCTTTGGATGATGGGACTGTGGTGGTTGTTTTTTTTCTTATTACTACTTTCCCAAACTTCCCAATTTCTCTAAATGAGTGTTTATTACTTTTACTTTTTGGTAGAATTCCTCTCTTTTTATTTCATGTGAAACATATATTACCTTTTTAATGAAGAAGACATAACTTATTTTAAAAATTACTCTGTGTACAAACCTGGCTTGAACCATCAGAATACAGAGATTGGGTTAATATTTACATTATGGTCCTGATTTCCAGCTAATCCTGTAGCTGGAGACATTGTACAGACCCTTCGCAGAAGTGTGGCAGCACAGGCTTTGCCTAGTAGCAGAGTAGATATTAAATACCTTACACAGTTTCCTACCGGGATCGTCAAAGTTGCTACCACATGATAGTTTTAGAAAGTTACCTCCCTCCCAAAATAAGGGGGGGGAAATCCCAAACTTGAAAAACCTTGTCTTTCCTCTTCCTGAAATGTATTATTAAGGCTACTATAAATCCTAAATAAAGGATCACCAGAGCTGATGTGATAGTTAAAGGAATGGTTGCCTATTAAAAGAACTGTGCTCTCCAAACACTGTTGCACACCTACCTGTAAGTTTCAACAGAGGCATTGTTGCTGGGATCCTTGATTCTAGGATAGCACAGTAGGAAGGAAGAGAGAGGAGAACGTGGGGAGGACTGCCCTACAGTAAAAAGGGCCCTGACTTTTATTTTATTTTTTTTGCTTTGCTCCTGTAATCTGACTCTTCTCAGCTAAAAGGAGCGAGATGAGCTTTAGATCTATTTATAGCTTTAGGCAATCGACAGTGAAAACCATGTGAAGCATCCGATCTTTACTGTGGGATTTTAGAAGAGGTCTCAGTGGTCGGCCAGGAATTGCGTTCCAGTACTCTCCAAATCGTCATACAGAGTGAATTCTCTTCAAGTGTCGTCTTCCTGTATGAGTTGGCCCTGAGATTGTTTCCCACCCTAGTGAAATGCAGGGAAGTCTTCCAGGCATCTGGAAACTCGAGGTCCTCAAAATTTCAGGGATGAGCCCTAACAGGTTTGGCTCAGTGGATAGATGATCAACCTGCGGACTCAAGGGTCACAGGTTCGATTCCGGTCAAGGGCATGTACCTTGGTTACGGGCATATCCCCAGTAGGGAGTGTGCAGGAGGCAGCTGATCGATGTTTCTCTCTCATCGATGTTTCTAACTCTATCCTTCTCCCTTCCTCTCTGTAAAAAGTCAATAAAATATATTTAAAAAAAAATTTCAGGGATGAAAACAACTTTCTGAGGTTGGTGAATATACTGGTATATTCATCAAGCCCTCAAGACTCACTCTCACTCTCTCTCTCTCTCTCTCTCAGAAATATCCCTGACTTAGCAGAAATTCACCTGGCAGAATTTATTTAATTAATTAGCTAGTAGTTTACTTCAAATCTTATTGAAACTCAACTGCCATCTACAGTGCTCAATTACCCCTACTCTATATATTGTTATGAAAGCAATATATCTTTCTTTTGTATAACATTTTATAGTATACTAGAGGCCCAGTGCACGAAATTCGTGCACAGGTAGGGTCCCTAGCAGCTGCCAGCTGCCTGCTGGGACCTCCCTTTGTTCCGTGCTGCGTCCTGGTGGTCAGCGCACATCATAGCGAATGATCAAACTCCTGGTCAGTCCAACTCCTAAGGGGGCACTTTGCATATTCGGCTTTTATATATGTATATATATATATATATATATATATATATATATATATATATATATATATACATACATACACACACACACACACACATATATAAACACTTTGCAAACATTATTTTGACCCTAAGTACGATCTTGTAAGGGAAATAGTACCTTAGTCCTGCTTCCCAAATAAGAAAACCAGAGCTCTGAGAAGTGAAGTGTCTTGCCCAAAGTCATTCTATTCGTAAATGGCAAAGCCAATGGTCTCTGGAGCGAAATATGCATTTCCCATGATAACACAGAGCCTTAGTTATGGCTAAATAGGTGATAGTTGCTGTTAGGTAAAGAAAGACTCAGCAGTAATGATGAATTATTAACATCTTATGTTCAAGACAGTAGCAACAGGTGGGAACTTCAGATTTGGAAGAAAATTATGGGCATAGGCTGACTGACCTTTATTTTAAAATAACTATTTTATATTGAAAATTGGGGCAAGTCTTTCTGTTGGCAAAAACTGAATATTTTAATGCTTAGCTTTATGATAATTATATTTCAGTCAGCAATATTGGAACACATTATAAAGTGTTACTAAACCAAAATAAATGTATCATTCCTTTCCAATTCCTTTCTGTGACATTTCCACCTGGATTGCCCAATGGTATCTACAAATTGATATATCCAAACCAAGCATTTTCCTCTCCAAACCTGCTCCTCTCTCATTGTGCCTTATCTTTATATGTTACCCTTAAATTTTCCCATTCCATCTGTGGCAGATACCCTAGTTATCTACTCAAAACTTGTTTTTCCAACATTATAGAGGTTCCTCAGAAAATTAAGATTAGGACTACCATATGATCCAGCAACACCTCTTCTGGGTATTTACCCCTAAATATGAAAACATTTATTTGTAAAGATAAACATGAAAATATCTTAGGAGACTGTTGTTTTCTTGGGAATTCCAACTGATGCAGGTTAAAAAAAATGATTGATTATCCTATGAAGAGTTCCTAAGATTGCATATAGTCTACTATCGTGTTTTTTTAAAAAATAATTCAGTTTATTTTTGTTTTCCCATAAAATTTGAAGTGTATTTGATTCTAAAAAAAAAAAAAAAAAGAAGCAGTTTCTTGATAATACTCAATGTTTAGTATATGGGGAAATTAGACACTCATTTGTGGTTGGTAGAAGTTTAAAATTTTAGCTTTTCTGGAAGGAAATTTGGCAATACATTTATCAAAAACCTTTAAAATATGCATATCTGTTGATACAACTTAATTTTAAGGAAATTATTATACAGGTACTCAAAGATGTATTTCAAGAATATTAATTGTAGCCTGGCTGGCATGGCTCAGTGGTTGAGCATTGACCTATGAACCAGAAGGTCACGGTTTGATTCCTGGTATTACGTTCTGTGTCTTTAAAAAATTGTTCATGTGACTATTTCAGCTGTATGACAGATGGCATTGGTTGGAGCTAACATGGAGGCCTACCCATTATTTAGAACATTCAGAGTTCCGAGTAACAAACTTACAAGTGTGTTTTTAAAAAATGTTATTGAATTTATTGGGGAGACATTAGTTAATAAGATTACATAGTTTTCAAGTGACAAACATGGTTTTTAAAGGGGGAGATTTCTTGTATTTCATCCAGTTAGAGATGCCTGTAACCTGAAGTTCTCTGGGAAGATGACACTTCACAGCCATGAGCTGCACACGGGTCAGGGTCACCGCTGCCTGCCTTCTTTTGTTCAGAAAGCCCTTCTGCCTGGCTACTGGCTGGCGGACCTCTCCCTCCGGCTGTGAAACCTGGCTCCCTCCTCTCTGAGCTGCTCTCCTCCACCCGCTCAGCACCCTGTCCCGCATGGTTTTATGTGGCTCCTGGTTGCCCTTCATATAAACTTCTGGGATCAGCTTAATCCTTTGTTACGTTGCTTCAGTGGATGGTAGTCCAAGTTCATGACAACTTCTGGTTTGGGAATACAACCCTTTGCCAGCAGCAGCTAGGGACTTTTTTCTGTCTCTGTTAGAGGTGTATAACGGTTATCTTATCCCCAAGGAATGAGTTTGAGTTTGGAGTATAACTACACTGTGGAATTTTATGGTATTTTTTCTGGATTCAGCTTCATGTTCCTGTCAGTAATAATTTCCCATGCATGCCTAAAAATAAAGAAGTCAAATTTATAAGACTCATCCTTTTCCATGAGACAAACTGACTTTATTTCCTGTCTCTTGAATGGAACTGAAATTCAGCAGTTTGCTTTGAAAAAAAACAATCTGAACTTCAAGTTGTGTGGGAAGAGAGAGAGGGAGGCATGCTATGGGGTCCATGCAATAATAACTGTGCTGGGCACTGTTCCAAGTTTGAAAAACACACACATATTATTTCATCTAATTTTCACAATAGTCTTTTGAGGTACTATTATTATAGAAATTGAGACACGGTTATCTGCATGTTGTTACAGTTGAAGAAATTCAGGTACAAGAAATTGATTTGTGCCCAGCCTGTCTGGCTCAGTGGTTGAGCACGGACCCAGGAACCAAGAGGTCATGGTTTCCCAGTCAGGGCACATGCGGGGTTGCAGGCTTGATCCCAGTGGGGGGCGTGCAGGACACAGATCATTGATGTTCCTCTCTCATTGATGTTTCTACCTTTCTATTCCTCTCTCTTCCTCTCTCGCTCTACAAAACCAATTTAAAAAACCCAAACATATTAAAGAAGACATTGATTTGCCCGCGGTCTCACGGCTCGGAAGTGGCAGTGGTGGGATTCCAGCCGCGCTGTGTCATGTGCTGCCTCACTTTGGTTAGTTGTGCACTAACCATCATTGTGCCCAGAGGACAGGGGATTCTGGACTAGACATGAGGCGGCGGTACAGTGACTCCCAGCTTGATAGATGGCTGTAGGTGTAGATTGGTGAAGTCAAGGGGTACTTCAACTTCAACTTATGAAATTTTCAAGCTAAATCTTGAATGGAAGCCTCAGTGATGAAAGTGGAACTGCTTCCATTGAAGGCGGGGGGGGGGGGTGGCTGGGGAGGAAGAGGAACACCCCCGCCCACCCACCCACCCACCCACCCACACACACTTTCTCAAATAATCTCCCTTACGACAATCCTGGGGCTTTGAGCGGCATGGTTTGAAAACTACTAAGGAACCAAAAAGAGCACGAGATCTGAAATCATAAGACCTGGGTTCAAATCTGAGTTACATACATCTATGTATAGTGAATTCAGTTTCTCATCAGTAAAACAGAGACCATTCCTATTTTATATGGCTGTTGTGGAGGATTAACTGAGGTGAGGTGTTTGAGCACTTTGAAATTGCAAAGCAATAGATAATTTCTGTTTCCACGGAGCCTTGGACTTTAATATTGTCAAACCCCTCCAATTTATAAAACAAGCATAAACTGAGATTTATCTAACTTTCAAAATGTATTTCAACTTCATTCCACTCATTAAAAAACCCCACCATTCACTTCAAGGATGTTAGGTCTCAGTTGTAAATGTGAATTGCTTTATTTTTAAGATGTTTTAAAATAACACGTTTTTCTTTCAGATCTAAATATCGATGTAATTCATATATGTCAAGCTCCTACAGAATGTGTCATTAGTGCCAATTTTATTGCTTCCACAGCAGCCATTCTAGAAGATTGCTTTTCCTAACCTGGATAATATTTCAGGCTCCCCCATCTGAAAGACCCAATAGGCAACTGCTCAGTCCCAATCACGCCCTCCCCTGGGGCATGTAGCTGCCTCTATCTTTAGAAACATTTGATAGGAACCCCCAGGATAGCAGGTGCTCGCTCTCTTTATACGCCTCCAAAAAATTCATGGTAATCTGTATTTATATGGTTTTAAGCCCCCTCCAGTAGGTTAACAGATAAACTATTTTGGTGCAAGCGTGAAGCCATGAGGACAATCTCCAGATAAGAATGATCAGTTCACTAGGTCTACTTCCAGCTCACAAACCTGAAACTTTTGTTCCTGTTGACACTGCAAAGGGGATCTGAGATCTGCATTCTGCATGTTCCCAGAGTCCCCGTCTGCTTTTATTGAGGTACAGGACCACATTTCATTGCCCAGCGGTATTTTTAAAGCACCACGAACATACCCTTCCCATTTGGGTCCTGGACCTTCTCTCTGTGCTCTCAAGTCATGGATCATTCAGCAGAGCTCTGCAAAATGATCCCTAGCACAGCCTCTTGGCCCCTTCCCACGTATTTATGGATATCAAATAACGATGCAACTATGCTGGCCTTTTAAGGACCTTCAGTATTGCTTGTGGTGACAACAGAAACCATTATTAATAGCACAGACACATAGGAGATCCCCTCACATTCCAAATAAACAAGCTTCTGAGCTACTTTTTCATGTCTCTCTGCAGCTTCGCTACTTTGTAATCCTCACCCGAGGATATTTTCCCATTGACTTTTAGAGAAAGTGGAAGAGAGAGGGGAAGACGGAGAAACATCGATGTGAGAGAAAAATGATCGGTTGCCTCCTGCATGAGCCCCAACCAGGGCCCAGGCCAGGGAGCAGACTGTGACCGAGGTACAGGCCCTTGACTGGAATTGAACCCGGGACCCTTCTATCCACTGAGCCAAACCAGCCAGGGCTGCAGCTTCATTTTGCTGAGCAGAATAGCAGCTCTTATCAGAAGAAAACCTTTACTTTCTCAGATATTGGGGGGTCAAGTATCGGCAGAAGAAAATATCTGCTATGTAGCATCAGTGCTTGATTTAAGGGGGAAATCTGTCCTACTTACACAAAGTCCATGATTGCTTCTTTTTCACATGCATTTTATACTCTTCATGGTAGCCTCCTGTATAAACAGTATTTGTCACTTACATTTGATTTCCTTAAATTCAATTCAGTTCAAATATTAACTATCACCTCCCTATTCCCCTTTTAAGGAAAAAAAATAAAAAAATTGAAGCCTTTGGTAGAATAAAACAAGGTCCTGATGATCAGTGTTCCAGGGTTAGGTGGAGAAGCCTAAGTTTGATAGCATTCTTTTATAAACATGTGTCACTAATTAGGGTTGGGAAACCTGAGATATCCTCATTCAACTTCCCTATTTTATTAATGAGGACACTGTAGGCTGGAATAGAAAATTATGGTTGGAACCCATGTTTTCTGGCTCCTAGACCAATGCTCTTCCAACCGAACCAAGATTGGTAGACTATGCAGTAATGCAGATGGGACAAAAGATTTCCAGTGGTAGTTTTAAGCACTTCATATTAATGCGAGAGAATGTGACATATAGCTATGAATCATTTGGCTGTGAATCACCCCCAAGTAATCATTTAAAGCACGCTTTGGCATTTTAGATTGAGATCAAATGAGGAACTCAGGTCTTCCAACACCGTCACATTCAAGTTTGCCATGAATATTAACTTTCAATAAAGGCACTTTAGTGGGGAAAAATGATAACTGAGCAAAGAACTTCCAGTTTTTATTTTTTAAACATTTGAAAAGAAAAACATTCAACCAAAAATTTAAAAATTAGATGGATTAATTTACAATAAAATAGGCAACTTAAAATATCAGCCCTTTCATTTAGGGCCAAGGAGGCCAATAGTTGCCGTTTAAACAGCAGAATTGCACAATCAATCATTTGACCTATATTTGATGGCACAGAAATATAGAAGTCACACAACACCCATTGAGATCCCTTCCCTCCAGAGTAGAAGTCATACAATTGCTTCTTAGGTCAGTACTCAGGCTTTTAAAAATCACCAGTTATATTTGAAATATATCTGCAACTACTTTTATAACAAGAACACTTTTCAAACAATTCTTGTAGGGAACACCTTCAAATAAGTGTGGCACACTGGACTGCATAAAGAAACAACAAAGATGTAAAACAATGTACAAAGTTACAGTCCCTTGTTTATGAAAACAACCCAAATAAAATATTTCCCCTAATTAATAATCCTGTTTCTTGTAACCTGTTAGCAGAGATGAATTACAAGAAGCAGACTGCGTGCACCATTTTTTGGTTCTTTGTTGTAGCTGCCAGCTTAAGAGTTCATGACTGTAAATGTAAAACAAAATATGATTATGCTCAGCAATTCTGGAATGGGGAAAAAAGCAAAATATCTCTTTAAAGTGTTTCTCTATTCTTGATTTCAAGTCAAGACAAAAAAATTCACAGCAGTTTAAAGGACCATGAACAGACTAAACACGGGGCCCACTAAAATACATGAGAACAATTTTACCCATTTCACTCCTGAAGTGGAAACTGTAACAAGTATGATACCGTGTTACCAAGTAACATTCTATAGGAAGCTGTTGGAGCAAATACAGCACTTAACAGGGTAGGCGTGGTAGCCTTTACACAGAACATCATATTTTCACACTCTTGAACGTGCAACCTTTAAAAAACAAAGTAATGTGTAATTTACAACAGCTGGCCAGGCACTTAACTTGGGGAGAGAGACTTTCAGATGTTGAGGTAAATTAGAATTGTTTTCAGCAATTACAAACATACTCTAAACACCACACTTTATACCACACTAACTGAAGCTTTTCAGCATTTAACTGTAACTTTGTCACTCTACTGTGCCAAAATTCACACCTAAATGTAACTTCTTAAGAAGCTATTAAAAGAACATTTTCAAGTCTGAATTTTGGCCCCATTTAGATACTTCTGTGCTTACAACACACTCGAGAGAATGCTAAGGGCTATGGGCACATACAAGGGCTATGGGCACATACAAGGGCTATGGGCACAAGAGCCCCAAATCCGTTATCCTTCCCCCTAATTGGACATTAGAAAAAGAATCATACTGTCAGTAACATACACGAGAGGAGGAAGAGGGAGGCAAGGACAAATGAGGGCAACTGAGGTGACAAGCCTCAATCCGGCCTCAGGAAAAACGACAAAGTGCCTGCCTGGCCAGCGTGGCTCAGTGGTTGAGCCTTGACCTATGAACCAAGAAGTCACAGGTCAATTCCCAGTCAGGGCACATGCCCGGGATTGTGGGCTCGGTCCCAAGTAAGGGGCGTGCAAGAGGCAGCCGACTGATGATTCTCTCATCACTGATGTTTCTATCTCTCTCTCCCCCTCTCCCTTCCTCTCTGAAATCAATAAACATATATTAGAAAAATAAAAATGACAGAGCAATGCTCCAAAAGCAGCAGAAACAAAGCAGCACAAGTTCCTGCTACCAGGTGTCAACAGCACTGTGAGAACTCGGAACGAACACGCAGGAGCACGGCTCTCTGAGTTCATTAAACTCTGGACACAGCATAGAGCGCTTCCTCTCTTCTGAACTCACTTCAAGGCCATGTGGAGTTTGTGTAATAAGTGAAAATTCATACCGGAAGACAGAGGACCTCAGTAAGTATTTACACATTAAAAGGCCAGAGCAGAAAGTGACCATTCTGGAATTAGGCTTTTATCAAAAGTTACCTAAGTCTATTTTTCATTAGAATTACCAGGATATTATTTGCAAATGGAAAAGCCAAGTTTCCCAAATCCTCAAAACTAACCATTCATTATGGTTTCCATTCCTTTCTTAACAGCAATTCCAATTCAACAGCTTCTTGCTCTGAGCACACTCAGCTTCTGATAGCTCGTATGCAGACTAACTCATCAACACCCCGTCTTAAACTCTTCAAATAACATAATGAGTCAAGAAAATTTTAAAACATTTTGATCGGAGGTACCCTCATTCTAAAAAACAAAATGACAAAAATATTGGCTACATTTAGTTTCCAGGTGGCTGAAAGAGAGTCTAGAGCAGGGGTGGGCAAACTTTTTGACTCGAGGGCCACAATGGGTTCTTAAACTGGACCTGAGGGCCGGAACAAAAGCATGGATGGAGTGTTTGTGTGAACTAATATAAATTCAAAGTAAACATCATTACATAAAAGGGTATGGTCTTTTTTTTTTTTTTTTTTTAGTTTTAACGGCTGGTTTAGACACTTGGTTTCTGAAGACTGCTAAGCTGACCCTCCTCAGGGTACCAAGCCTTTTCCGTCATGATAACGGACTTGTGTGAACTGACCTGTTCTTTCCTTGCAGGATAACAGCATACATTTGGCAAAACTACCAGCCGACGTTACTGGTGCAAGGAGCAACCGTGGAAGAGTTGCTCTTCTCCCTCTGTGATGCTAACGGGCTTGCTCCCGTTGGAAGCGGTAACCCTGGTCCATTTAGCACCATGCTTTATCAACTGAAATAATGAATCAAATTGCAGTTGAGGGATGGAGGGTGGGGTGAAAAGGTGACTGAGGGCAATTATATACATCACTAAGATACCAAGATATGTACGAAAAGTGTGTCTCTTAATATATTATGTCTGAGACTTGAAAATCATTGATCTCAGTATTAAATAAAACAGCATCCAATGTTTACAATTTTGCACACCTGTAAATGTAGAGCTTTCTGATAGAACCCAAATTTAAATACAAATGGAAGTTCACCGATTATCAGTAAGCTAGAAGAAACAAATTACATACATTTCATAGTTAGTAACCTACAAAAAAAAAGAGGAGCACAGGTAAAAAAACAAATGAAATACAACTGTTTCCAGTTTCAACTTTCTCTTGGGAGAACCTAAAAACAGGTCAAAGCCAACTTCATGTAGGTAAGAAATGGCATCTGCTACTGTATCGGCACATCTTTCCCTCAAAGGCAGAGGTCACAGACATAACTCAGACATTCATTTCCACGTGTAATGGTTTTTTAAACATCCACTCCACTGAAGTATACAAACCACTTCTAGGAAAAAGGCACTTCATTGTGAAAGTTAGATTTAATTGCATGAAAGTCGAGAAGAGTAGGAGAGACTCCAAAGTCTGTATTCACCTTTGTATTTACGAATACAGAGCAGATGCCAGTTTATAGCCGATAACATTATAAACAAACCAAACACCAACCAACATTAACTATATTCTCAGCAAAACAGTAATTTATGACATTTCCCCCCCCCCAAATATAGTTCCAAGTTCAAAGTAAAAAGAAAAAAAAGATAATTACCAGCAGTTGCTACATTAGAGCTCAAGACATTGTTTTCTAGAGAATTTCATGTCTACAGTGTGGTTCTCTGTTTCAGAGCACGAATTGCTTTTCAGATGAAAAACCTGGGGTGGCAGAGGTGTTTGGGGAGAACCCAGAGTGGAAAAATATTGGGGAGTAACAAGAGGTTCATTTCTCTGGTCAGACAACCAAGTGAGGAGGTAGTTATTCTGAGAACTTCTCAGATAGAGAACATGGTACTGATCTATGGAGAGTCAGGAAGTAGCAGGAACTTCTGTGAGACTGAAGACAGCAACAGGAATACTTGTTTCTCCTCCAGGGAAGTCAGGACCAGGGCGTCAGTGCAGCTGAAACGAGATGGAACGTGTGTGTAAATGTCACCAGAGAGTGTAAGAAACACCAGGTGAAGAAATCAGTATGAATGACCCATTCACTTCAAAACGGGTCCTACCTGGACAGTGGCTCTTTTCTGATGCTAGAACTTTAGAAGTATCTATAAGAAAAAAGACACATCATGTCATTATCATCTAGTTTTAATGCATTCTTGATCAGTGCCAAGAATGTGGTATTCATACATTTCATAAATAGTGTCTTCTAATATTATTGACAAGTAACCATGTCTGTAAATAATGTTTAAAAAATAGGTTAAACTTCAATACTCTCAGGAGGGGCATTGTAAGGGAAACATTTTATAGTTGTAAGCGAGAGATTATAGGTAAATTACAACATAAAAAATAATAGCAACACTCCTCCAAACTGCCCAGTTTGTAATTATGCCCAGAGACCACATGCTCACCTTGTTACATCACCACACAAGGCAACCCCATGCAACCTTGAGTCCCATCATCACTGCTGTTGAGTTTTTTCATTCGGTACTGACGTATTTCTCTTACTAGTGTGTAAAAGGCATCTTCAACACCCTTTAAAAGAAAATGAAAAGACAGCCTAAAGGACACAATCCAAGTTGTAAGCTCTCTCTCTCACTTCTTTATGTGGATTTAGAATTCCAATTATTAAATCATTAACTGATAAAATAGAGTGGCGTAGAAAGAGGACACTGAATTTAGCATTTCTATTGAATCACATTAAGAGACAGATATACAAATGGCACATTTTGCAAAATTAACATTCCAGTAAAGAAAAACTGGTAATGTGGGACATACAGAACTACCTGATGTAAAGATTCCATTCAGAAGAACTTAAACCCTAGAGTGGCTGGTGTTGGAGAAAAGACTAATGCTTATAAGTATCTTGAATCAAAGGTCTTCCTTTTAGTACTATTTGTGCATGTTAATGCAGGAGTATAAATGTCACACCAGGATATTAACAAGTTCATTTTGGGTTTAAAGCAAAGATGAAAATAGAATACTATTAAAAATCTGTAACAACAAAGAATGAGGATCAGAGCTCTAGCAAAGAGTCAATCAATCAAACCTCTCTGCCTTCAACAAACCCTTGCCAGGTGCGGGAAGCTGGACTCTACCTGTCTGGTCTTGGCTGAGGTTTCAATGAATGGAATCCCATAACTCTTGGCCAGTTCATGGGCTTGTTTTGTGTCAACTGTCCTTGTTGGCAAATCACACTTGTTTCCTACTAGCACCATAGGTACATCATCTGAGTCCTTCACTCGCTTAATCTGTTCCCTAAAAAAAGGAATATGTTATAAGAATAAGCCTTTTGGAAGGAATAAACAGCTAGAGCAAAAGAAACCTAGCAAGTTTTATCTAGTCTATTAGCTTCTAGTAGTGAGTTTCACTCCCCACACTGTTTACAAAAGACCTTACATAATGAGACTGGTTTAGGCTTGATTCAGCAGCTAGAGGAAAGCCAAGTACCAGCTCAACTTCTAGTGGAAATGGATGGTTAGTCTACTTTGACATGTCCTTATTAGGCTCCTTGATTCTCCAGACCTTGGCTCTGGATTTAATTGGCAACTCCGAATCATACTCTAGATTAAGATCCGAAGTGCAAAAAGTAAAGTTCACTGCCTCTAAATAACTTAAGATTCCCTTGAGAGCGATGGCATTTAATGGAAGACAGTCTACCCACTTCTCTACATGGGTG
This sequence comes from Myotis daubentonii, assembly GCF_963259705.1. NCBI lineage: Eukaryota > Metazoa > Chordata > Mammalia > Chiroptera > Vespertilionidae > Myotis > Myotis daubentonii. The sequence goes on along the minus strand of NC_081857.1, from coordinate 35,794,696 downwards.
GTGTCCAAATGTTTCCTTCAAACAAAATTATAGCTGGGAGTCAAGATAAAAAATAGAAGACACCAGAACTGCTCTTATGAACTCCCAACTGACAGCACTTCCTTCAGTGACATTCAAGACACCGAGCAGTTTGGAAATGAATGCTCCAGATTCTCTTGACCAACACTGTCCAGTAGGACTTCTTACAATGATGGAAATGTTCTACGTCTGTCACGTCCAACTATATCCACTAGTCCCGTGTAGCTATTGAACACTGAGTCAGTCAGTGGGTACTATGGCCAAGGAACTGATTTTTCAATTTTATTTAATTGTATTAATTTAATTCAGTTAACTGAAATAACCACACACTGAACAGCACTGCTTTAGACTCTACGCTTGGATTACGTACACAGCCATGCACCTGAAATGCATGACAGTGGGGGTAATGGCAGGAGCCTCTGCTAAGGGATAAGACAGCCTAAAAAGAAAAATAACTTCTAGAATTTCAGCAAGTATTAGATGCTTGCTAAGTGCTGGGCATTTTTATTAAGTACCGCTATTATTTCCAGAGAGGAAGTGGAAGACAGTAGAGCAGGTTTAGGAGAAAAAAACCCCACTGAATTCAGTTTGGGACTAGTTTGCTTCTGTGAGCAGACTTCTTCATACGGACAGGGCAGAAGCCAGGACTCAAGGTGGTAGGCACAACACTTGCACAGGCTTTTACTATGTGCATGATACTGTTCTGAATGATTTCATGTTTATCGATTCATTTAATTTTCCCAACTCTTGGTAGAAATTATAACCTCCATGTTATAGATGAGGAAACTGAGGCACAGAGTGTCAGTAGTTTGCCCCAAAGTCCCATGGCTAATAGATGATGGAGCCAAGTTTCAACCCAGGCATCTATATTCTTAACCATTACATTATTCTGCTTAAAGAATATGGAGTGCCCAGCTGGTGTGGCTAAGTGGCTGAGCATCCACCCATGAACCAAGAGGTCCCGGTTTGATTCCAGGTCAGGGCACATCCCTGGGTTGCGGGCTTGATCCCCAGTGGGGGGGTTCGTAGGAGGTAGCTAATCAATGTGTCTCTCTCTCATCGATGTTTCTATCTCTCTCTTCCTGTATCTGAAACAATAAAGAACAAAATATGAAAACATATTAAAAAAATAATAATAGCCCTAACCGGTTTGGCTCAGTGGATAGAGCGTCGGCCTGCGGACTGAAGGGTCTCAGGATCGATTCCAGTCAAGGGCATGTACCTTGGTTGTGGGCACACCACCAGTAGGGGGTGTGCAGGAGGCAGCTGATCGATGTTTCTCTCATTGATGTTTCTAACTATCCCTCTCCTTTCCTCTCTGTAAAAAAATCAATAAAATATATTTTAAAATAATAATAATAATAATAATAATAATAATAATAATATGGAGCTAAGAAAAGGAGTCTTGGAGTTTTGTTCCTGGCTCTGCTACTAGTAACAGTTAAGACTCCAAAAACCTAATAAACTACCTATTTCTGATTGTGTAAAATCAGAACGTTGTTTTCTTTTTTTATGGTCCAATTGAGCTTTGAAACTCTATGGTTTTACAGAGAAAGACAATCTTTACATTCCTTAGCCCAGCTTTCATCTTTAGCTACTCCCCAGCTGTTTCTTCCTATCATGATCTCTATGACTTACTGAACAATGTTTCTCAGGCGTTTTCCTCTCTGAAATTCCTTTGTGATCTAATAACACCTCTAGTTCTCAATCACTCCCACTAGCAAGCTTCCTCGATACACTATCACACATTCTAGCCATGGTATATTACATAAAATAAATTCCAGCATTAACTTTCTGATTCTCAATGTCAAAAAAACGAAAACCAACTCTTCCTGTAATGAAAAAAGCTGTATCATTCCTAGTGTGGCGTCCTCACTGCCCCCCGCCCGCCCCCCCCAACAAAGCTTCAGAACAAAGCTTAAAGATCATCCTTTCAGAAAACAATAACGCTCCTTGTACCTGTAGAGGTTAATATCTGCAAATGACTTGCTATTATTGATGGCGAATACACAGAGGAAGCCTTCCCCTGTCCTCATGTATTGGTCCCTCATAGCACTGTACTCCTCTTGTCCAGCTGTATCCAGTATATCCAATAGACAGGTTTCACCATCTATAACCACCTGTTTTCGGTAAGAATCCTGGGGGAAAGGGGAAAGGGAGATTCCACTTTTACTAAAAATCACAGGAAATGCAATGCTACTACCAAGGTTAAGCAAGCTCCTCCCCAAGTCCATTTCTCTCTCTCTGGTTTGTCCCTCAAACTGCTAATACACAATTACAAACAAAATACTTAATGTTTTCCCAGGAAAAAAATCCCAAATGCTATATTGCAGAAAGAAAATGTGAACACTCAGTTCCTGGAAAAGGTGAACAAATGTGGTCATTCAAAAGGCAGCTCCACTGCAGTTGGACTGGGGTTAATCACAGTGCAAGTCACTAAGGTGTGCACTGAACGTTTCCTATTTGAGTTGTTTATTGTACATTTAAAAGTCTAAACAGACCTCCACCAATTTAGAACTTGGCCCTGGTTACAGTGCCACTTGTGCTTATGACTAAACACAAATACTTTTCATTTCAATCAAGGTCATAATACCAAATTATTTTTTCTCATCATGGCAGATTGTACCTTTGGGAAATAATCCTCAATCAATTTCCTAAAGGTTACAAACAAGATATAATTCATTTCTTAAGTAGGTCATATAAAAACATACTTTCAATTGGGTTCGAAGGCAGACATTTTTACTTGTATTTTAATACTTAAATCCTGGGAATTCAAGTCAAATAAAATAACCTCACCATTCTTCGTAAAAGATCTGGCTCCAAAAACAGAATTCAACCTAATTTCCCAGCCCATTAATCAGTTAGTTCCTTTGTAACTCACTTAATTGCAGGACTGTACTTTCAAATTAAATAGAATTTACATCACCAAAACTTCTTAGAGCATAAAACATAGTTAAGTGTCTGTTCTAAGATGAGCAAAATAAAAATTATGAAGATAGGTTTTAGTCAAACTATTTTATGATAATAGAAGTCAGAGAAGTGGTTATCTCCTGGCAGGGTAAGAGAGTTTACTGGCTGAAAAGGGCATTTGAGAACTCTCTGGGGCATAGGAAATAGTATATTTTTTAATCTGAGTGGTGGTTATTATGTAAGTATATATATGTTTAAAAAGTCACTGAGCTGTAGATATAACATTTATGTATTTTACTGTATGTAAATTACCCAGCAATAACTAAAACTCTGAAAAATATTAAAAGGTTCTATTATCACTGAAGCTGTTAAGCCTAACATAAAGTTTTGCAAAGAACTAACGAATAATTTTTAATAAGGTTATATTAGAGTTAGATTGCATTAAACGCCCAGTGGCTGAGTGGTAGGAAGACCAGGGTGTGGATTAAAACACAATAATCTCTAGAGTTACACATTTCTAAATTGAATAAAATTACAAGGCCCTTTACTGAAAGGGTGTATTTTGCCACTCATTGAAGCCAATCTTTAACATGAAGTCCCATTTAAATAAGTACTATTTATCCAGTGCTTTACCATTCACAAAGAAATTTAAACACATTTGATTTTCCACTTCATCCCGGTGTGGTAGGCAGGACAAGCTTATAGTAATTTAATAGATGAAGAAAAATAAGGCTAAGAGAGAGAAAGTGATTGCTCAATATCACATAACTAAACAAAATCAAACAGGGACTGAAATCTTAAGCACAGTGACTCAAAATGTTCTTTCTACTCCAACCACAGCGTTGGCTGCTTCAACGAGCTAAGAAATTACAAGTGCAGAACAACCAGATCTCTGAATCCTTTATCTCCATCCTGCTCTATTATTCAGACAATCGCTCTACCATGGCCTGTGCTTTTTTTAAAATAGAGTTGTCATATACGAAGAAACTAAATGAGACCAACACTGAGTTTGCAAGTTTACAGAACGGTTCACACTGTAACTTTTTTGAAAGTCTTCAGCAGCTCATAAAAACGCACTCTTGTCCCCACACATGGAAAGCTTTGCTTTATGTATTACTGAACGCAGTACCCAAAATAACTTTCCACTTTCTTTCCTGTCGATTCCCTTAGCTAAAGGGTAAGGGCGAGGGTAAACGGAAGGAAGAGAGGCAGGGGCAGCGGGCTGCCGCTGGGCCTCACCTCTATGGTGGGATCATATTCATCTACAAAGTGGTTCTGGATTAGCTGGATTGTCAGCGCGCTTTTCCCAACACCACCTGCTCCAACCACCACCAGTTTGTACTCGGTCATTTCACAGCAGCAAGAACCTGCGGGAAAGCAGCAATGAGGGTTAACCGGAGGGCCACCTCGACAGCGCTTCAGAGCTTTCTATAATCGATGGTGGCTAAAACCGGCGTCTGAAATGTATCGGTCCCATGCACGTGACCCTCCGCTCGGTTCCCAGTGATGCAGGAATGCAAAACCACGAGTGACCGTGGGTCTCGGGATGCTGAATTCGTCTTCGAGCTACCCCCCCTCATCTATTTTTCAACAGCCCGTGGGCCCCGCCCTCGGCCTAAGGTACAGGAACCCCCTTCCTGCTCCCCTCGCAGGGCTTCTCGGCGGCGGCGGCGGCCGTCAGGCCGCCCTTCCCTTCCAGTCCCCCACCTGTCCGCAGGATCTCCCCGTGGGGCTCGAAACCAAGGACCCCCGCCCCAGGCCTTTGTCTCTGCTCGCGGATTCCGCCAATAACCAGCCGCCGGCAAGCTCCTGGCCCAACGCTACACACGCCGGAGCCTCACCTCAAGCTCCGGTGCCTCCGCTGCGGACGGGTTTAGAACCACCACCAGGAAAAATGCTGGAGACCCCGGAACCGCCATGAACAGCCCCCACCCGGGAGCGGCACTTCCGGCCCCGCCCGCTACGCAATCAGTCGGCGCCCCGGGCGCCCGAGTCCCCGCCCCGGCCACGTGGGCCTCCGACCCGAGAGTCAAGCTGCTGGCCGCACCCAAACCCGCCCCTCCCACTCCGGACATTTCAATAATGAAAGCGCTAGGTGCTGGTGTCTCAAAAATCAGTAAAACTTTATTCGCTTCCATTCTTTCGCCATTAACAGAAAACTGGAGAAAGCAAAAATGTTTTGTGTTTACAAAGATAAATGGCCTCTTTACCCAGAGAAGATCAAAACCTCAAATGACAATGGGGAAGATAAAGGCGCCCTCCCCCACATCCCCTGAGCTGACCCTTGTCATCTTAGACTAAGCTTCCAGTCCACTGGCCAGGGATCCTGCGTGTGGCCCATTCTAGATGAGGGCCAAGAAATCAGACCAATCCGTTCCCGTGATATAAAGTTGAACAGAAGCTACACCAAGGGTCAAGTGCCTGCATGTTACAGGACACAGGAACCAGGCGGCTACTTATAAAAAAAACAAGATTCATTTCAGGCACAATTTTTTTATTTTTTTGTTTGTTTTGTTTTAAATCATTAAAAGAAACTGGGTCCTAGAAGCTGCAGTGATCTAAGCAGCAGCAAGTTTGTGCATTCGTCGTTTAAATACGTTTAAATTATCACACTGCTGGCACACCTCATTTGCATGAAATTCTGCACCACACATACTAATTGTGGAAAATTTACCCCCCACCCCATCCCAGGGAAAAAAAAAACTACTTTGGAAGATAATTCTCATTGAAATCTACCCAAAATTCGTTTAAGTGGACTGTGACAAGATTATAAATGATATGAAAAATAACATTTTAACATTTGGCCATCAACTTAAGAAAATGGTTTGCCTATACAAATTTTTAAATTTTTTAATATAGCCTACCCTCATATGGTCCTCAGAATTAAAGCATAATGAACAGGAAAGAAAAGGAAAAGAATGCAACTGAGTGCTAAGGCAGGACATCTTGCCAGAAGTAATGAAGGTAGAATATATGCTAAATATCAAGTGCAGAATTTCATACAGCCAACAAGGTAACAGTCTATATTTTTCACTTACACGGGCGAAGTGGATTTTGCAATTACCAGTTGCGTTAAATGCACCAAATAAAGCTCCTAAAATAGATACTACAAGGCGCCACCTTAAGTTTTCCAGGCTGCAACTGTGCATAATTTTAAAATGGTTTTCTTAAATTTATTTATTTTTTTTAAACATAACATGAGGAAGGTGTTAAAACTGGTGTAATAGCTCAATAGAATAAGTATTCCAGATTTTGGGGAGGGATGAAGAGGGAGATATTCAGAACCCTTCACCAGAATCCCCCCAACTTGATCATCGTGGATTAATGATGTGCTTTGTGGATGTGGTTAGTCAATGACACCAGCCTGACGGATCTTTCTTTCTACACCAAATCCCTGTGAAAAAATAAAATTGCAGTTAATGACCTCAGAGTATGACAATCACAGCACATTCACAATTCCAAAGTGAACTTCAAAAGCATTACTTTTAATCATCTTAACTACTACCAGTTTTTTCTGAGGAAATCGTACATAGTAAGCCCTCCTGATCTATTATCTACAACTAAGTTCAAAGTATCAGGAAAACAAAGAAATGTGCTTCTTACTGGTAAGCAACCATTATGTTGGGGACTGAACCAATATGTAGGGAAGGAGTCCTAACTAGTTATAAGCAATACTAATGCTCCGTAAGCGCTCTGAGATATGCTAAAATAGGACCTCAAGTATCATGCTGGTCTGTCACATCACAACCTTCCCTCCCCCAAAACCTTGTATTACCCTCATACCATTGAGTTATCTGGTCCCCTTGGCTGACGAAGAACCATTAGGCGAGGAGCACTGGCATCATCCAGAGTGATGTTCTTCAAGCGATTGACCAACCTATCAGGTCGTGGAGCTGCAACAGCCTTGGGGCCCTCGCTGTAACCAAGTCAAGAAGTGAGAAGCAGCAACACGTGGTGGGAAGAAGCAAGTACTTAGAGAGGAGTGTATTTTCCACCTAACTACCCAAGTGACTCAGTTTTAATGAGGGGGACTCTTGCCTCATTTAGCTAGCTAGCTAGCAAGACAGGACAGACAAGTTTGTTTATGTTTTTATTCCCAACTCAAGGTTTATTCCTGCATAGGAGCTGGAAGAATCGTTTGGGTGACGGTCATCCCCAGACTGGTCTGCATCCAGAAAGACCAGTTTCACAGACACATAAAACAAGGTAGTGGATGTGAAAAACCTTAGAAGAGTTATAAATAAAGAAATATTTCCAGAGACTCCCAGCTTCTAGCATGGTAACAATATTATTAAAAAAAAAACTCATATACAAAAACAAAAAAAACACAGAGTCAGAACTGCTAATCTATAAAATTAGACTTTTAAGCACCATATAACTCAGAAATGGCTTAATGGAAAAACAAACAAACAAAAAAGCCCACACAAAAAAAGCTAAGCAGAATCCTTTAAGAACAAGGACTACATCATCATTTTATATTTAAGATCTATTATACAGCAAGTGCCTAATTAATATTCCACTGGGTCAGATTTATGAAACTAAAAGTTTACACAATGAAGAATGGAGGTAAAAGACACGAAGTACCAAGAAATAACCAAGTGGCAGTAGAAAATTAAGAAAAGCAGAGATGGAAAGTGAAGAAATGTGATAATGAAGAGATTCCAAGTTGTCCAGGGAGATTGTTTTAATCCAACAACAAAAACTCACCAGACTCGCCAAACATTACAAGCGCTGCACTTGCCAGTGCGCTGATTAAGAATCACTGAGAATTCCACCTCATCTCCAGCCTGTAGCTCAATGCCATCCTGAACTTCTTTTACATGGAAAAAGAGCTTCTTGCTATCTCCTACTTCATAGTTAATGAAGCCAAACTGAAATTTAAAAACAAAAATACATATCACAGTGGGAGAGTGCCTCACTTAGAATGAAGCACAATGTGTGACCCAACCAAGAAGGGGTTTACAAAACATGGTATTAACACTGATGCTCCAGTTCAGCTGCCTGTGCTAGAACGTAACAGCATTGTAAGTCAGCATAACTTGCCAGGGCAGAAATATAAATTTGAAATCACTGCCCTATTATAGCCTGGCTGAAACAAGTAGAAAGGCTGCCCTGTGCCTCATATATGAGCTAAATTTTTGAATAATGTAAAATCTTTAGTGAGCTGTTACATAAACATATGCATTGTTTTCATCTATTCCAGAATTATTAAGCTAGGTTATGGTATTATAAAAAACAGCCATACAAAATATTTTATTTACAATACTGATATTTAAAAATGTCCTGGACTCAGAGGGATTTTCTTGAGATCTCAGTACCAGGAATAGATTTGTTTGCCCTAAAGCTTATTTTATGAACACTTCTACACATGGTTTCTTTCCTTGTGTGGCTTACAAAAGAATCTCTGACCTTTAAATCTTTTTATTCTGAAAATCCCACTCTAAGTTTATTTTCCCCATCATGTAATGTTAGTTATCAATACTTTTTTTCTAATATTCTCCCCCCCCCCAATGTAGTTTTCTTCATGTTTATATAGACTAGCTCAAATTATTGAAAAAAGGGTAAAGTAGAATTAAAAACCAGATGAATGTTGATGAATCTCCCTTGGCTGAAAAAATTTCAAGGTTTGGTTACTATTTGGTTACCAATTCATAAAAGGATCACTTTCAGATCCAGAAATACTGCCACTTACCTGATCTTTCACACATTCCACAGTGGCCCTACGCAGAGGTGTGATGTTGTAAGCCATAGTCTGTGCATTTTGGCCCAGGACACACAATTGGAATTTGACACTCTCCCCTTTCTGCAGGCAATCCCCTTTGTTGGCCATTCCAACTATGCCAAATGGATAGACCTCACCTTTCATATCCCCTGTAGGGAGAAAAAGGTACAAAGACTAAAGGTAATATTTCACAACAGCCCTCTGCTGATGATCCTAATAAATTTATAAAAGGTTCCAAAAAGTATTTTTTTTGACCCTGAGATATTCTACTTTAAAAGCGTCAATGAAATCCTAAATACTACAATGAAAGCAAACAAGAGCCTGTAGCTCATTACCTTAATAGCTAGTGAACAGTTTTAAATGACATTTATGAAATTAAAAATAATACTATCACTTACAATCTCATCACCTAAATATCTGAGCTTTTTAAGCACTAAGGGTTGCTAATATGATCCCCTGGGTTATCTTCTTATCAAGGTCACCTATGAGCCAACCAAAGTATTACTGACCCATACTCAACTAGGTATTAAACAGTAAGCCAGGTACATGCAAAGACAATGTAAATAAATTTCTTTGCCATTCTACTTCCTTTCTTTGTTCTGATTTTGACGCCCTCAAATCAACAGGCACCTTTTTCTTAAATCAGGGCTTAGCACACTCTCTCTAGAGCACTGTCCTGTACACCAAAAGGTTGCAGGCTCAATTCCGGTCAGGGCAGCACATACACAGGTTGCAGGTTCAACCCCAGTCTGGGCACAATAGATGTTTCTCTCTCTCACTCCTCCCTGCCTTCCTCTCTCTAAAATCAATAAAGAGTATTCCTCGGGATTAAAGAATAAAAGAGCTAGATGGTAAATATTTTAGGCTTATAGGTCATTCTATAAATCACAACTACTCAACTTTGCTGTTGTAGTCAGAAAGCTACCAAAGACAATACAGGGATGGGTAGAGGTAGTTTTACAGTTGTTTGAAAATACAATAAACTGTGTTTCACATATTCATGACTGTAAACCCATTTTTGCTCACCTTATATGTAAACGAGTGGTCAGTTGTGTTTAAAAAAAAACCAAAAAAACCCACAGCCCCAGATGGTTTGTCTCAGTGGATAGAGCGTCGGCCTGCAGACTAAAAGGTCCCGGGTCTGATTCCAGTCAAGGGCAAATGCCTGGGTTGCAGGCTCAATACCCAGTAGGGGGCATGTAGGAGGCAGCTGAACAATGATTCTCTCTCATTGATGTTTCTCTCTCTCTCTCTCCCCCTCTCCCTTCCTCTCTGAAATCAGTAAAAATATATTTAAACAAACAAACCACTATATTTGCTGAGGTCTGCCCTAGAGTAAAATGTTGGCTGAAGGTCATGGATAAAAACCAGGCCAAAGAGTTCAGCTGCTTCTCAATTCACCTGAATGGTGCATCTACTGAACCAAGAAAGGTGGAGAAAAGGAGAAAAAAAATGCAGGTGGAAGTAGAAGCTTCATAACTGCAATTTCATTTAACCATTCTCTTGATTTTAGAGTCGAAAACCTTGAGGAGATACTTCTAATATCAAGTCATGCAGAAGGTTTAGAGGCAGTTGGTCGGATATAGTGGTATTAACAGTAACTACCAAATATTATAAACTTATATGGATTGATATTTAATCTTATTCTGAAGTTGAAGATATTATCCTCATCTAAAGATGAAGAAACTGAGCTAGGGAAGATTTAAGTAATTTGTCCGAAGTTATACAGCTAGAAGTGGAAGAGATGGTGTTCAGATCTAGGTCTCCCCGACACCAAAGCTCAAGGTCTTACCTTACCCCGAGTTACAGATGTATTCCTAAATAAGAAAATAACTATTCTCACCATCAAGTGGGAAAATGTGAACTGTCTAGGCTTAGAGGTTTCAGAAAAGTTTTATATATCCTATAGCCAGTGTTGAAAAATAAGTAGATTGAGGGGTTGGGAATGCAAAAGGAAGTAAAAGGGGCATTTAGAGAGGAAGAAGGGTGATTTGATATTATCTCACGAGTTAGCTGCCCATGTCCCTAAGGCCCTTTTCGGGGTATGGTATCATCATGGCATTAGTTTAAAAGACTGGTTTGCTATAAAATGAACTCATATTTGGAGGTGTATGCAGTGGGGCACTGGTTCTACGTGAAACACAAATTCCTAAGAACCTCATGAGGTAAAGGAACATGTTATGAAGGTTCATTTCTTTCTCTCTATGACCTACTCTTCCCCAGTCTATGTTCTCTCTGACTCAGACAACGCAAGATTTCCTGTTTGTAAGCCAGGCTATCATCTTTGGTTGGAATTTCAAACCCTCTCATCAACCCAATTATTTTGGTAATTTTGCTAAACTAATTATTCACTGTTCCCTATCATATCTACTGCAAACTTATTTTACACACAAAGTGGATCTTCTTGGGTGAGGTGTGGCATCAGAATTCAGGGAGTTACTAAAGATGGGGAGAAAAAAGCAGAAAGTGGAAAATATAGGGAGTCTTGGCTTAGAGACAAGTAGTTCGTAAAATTCCCATGGAGCCCTAAGTATTAAGGAATAGATATAGTGAACTTGTACAGGAAGCAAAAATGTTTATATAATTGAATGGTTAATTAGAGGAATGTGTTAATACTGATGTAAATAACCAGTGAATAATAAAGAAAAACTATAAAGTTGTACTAAATCAATTTGATTGTGAATATTTGGTTATCACAGACAATAAATGCATTTTTTAAAGTGTGAGATTCTGTTCTCAGTCTCTTTCAATATAACTCAGTTAGGTGCACATTTATCAGTGATATGTTCACACAGTAGTCATTTGTTTACTACATAAACCCAGGCTGATCTCATTCCCAGAGATATGAAAATAAAAGCCAGGCAGGCATGGGGAGGAAAGTCACTTTCCTTAGTTCAGTTTTTAAGGAATTTGGAAACAACTGTAACCCAAACCATCATATTTTTAAATCTTCAAAGTGCTCATCCAAAGTAAGGTAAACTGCAGTCTGACAGAGATGCTCTTACCTTCCTCCATGATCTCAATCATTCCTTGGTACTCAGTCTGTGTTGGATCAACACTTCTCAAGGGGCGAATGACTTTACCAGAATAGATGGTAGGATCTGCTTCTTCAGTAATGCCATTCACTACAAAACAGAAGTGTATATATATCTCACTCTACAATTTTATTTATACTCTAGCTCAGAGGAAAGAGAGAGAAATCATCAGAACAAATGTTAACAGATGACTGGTTGCCCTAGCCAGGTGGCTGAGTTGGTTGGAGCATCTCACCGAAAGGTGACGAGCTTGATCCCAGTCAGGGCACATAACCAGGTTTCTTGTTTGATCCCTGGTTGGGGTGCGGGTGGGAGGCAACCAATTGATTTTTCTTTTTTACACTGATTTTTTTCTCTCTCTCCCTCCCCTTTCTCTAAGATTAAAAAAAAAAAAAAAAAGATTGGTTGGTTGCCAGCTATTTCTAAACTACTATTAAAATAAAGTTAATTTGTTTAAGGAACTAACAAATATACATATTTAAAACATGTCTTGTTCTCTCACCCTTTTCAGGTGACCAAATGTCACTTTTTTTGTGAGGCCTTCCCTGGTCTTTAAAATGGCAACCGCAATACTCACATACAGTCCTGATTTATTTCATATTAACAATATGTATTACTATCTTTCTAAACATACTACATACAATATTTTACTCATCTCCATTTGCTTGTAATAGGGGTTATAAGTATAAATCCCAAAGACCAGGAGTTGCTGATTTATTCGCTGCTCTCCCCGCCCCCCATTCCCAAAACATAGCATGCACTTAATATTTATTGAACAGAAATGAACATCCTTGGCTGTCATTTCTCTAGGTCTAAACAAGAGAAAGTATTATTTGGGGAGTTGAGATAAAAGTCAAAAGCGCAGGCCTTTAAAAAAATTGGGAGATGCTAAAATAGCAAGGATTTTCTTAAGTTTCCATTTTTTTTCACATTGATTCATCCTTCTCCGAAAGGGTTTTCTAGAGGAATGCCCCTCTCCTCAACCCTGGGAAGATTTATATCTTGGAGTTATTTTTAAAAGAGAGATTGAATTGAAAATAAAGCAAATAATCTAAAATATCTAAAACGGTGGTTCTCAAACTTCAGTGTACGTCAGAATCACCCTGAAGGGTTTATTAAAATAGACTGCCTATCTCCAGGGTTTCAGAAGGTGGGGTGGGGTCAGAGAGCCTGTATTTCTAAAGTGGCCAGGGGATACTGCTGGATCTGGGGAACACAGCTGGGGAACCACTGATCCAGAACAACTGAATTTTTTTGCTCCCTCTCCCAGCCTATTATCCCTCATTTCTCACCCAAAACATAGACTGAGTAACTTACCCGAGTGTGTTTTGTTGACTTTTTCTGCACTGACTTTGTTGCCTTTGCCTTTGGACAAGCTGTACTCGACCATGTCCCCCAGTTCCAGGCTATCGACATCACCAGAGAACTCACTGAGGGGGGGAAAGGAAATGACATTTGAATAAGCAATAATCACAAGCAACAGTAACAAGCAGCCTTTCTTTCTTGTGTAACAACATTCATGGTGTGCCTAGCTATACTGTTTTAAGCACAATCTATGAACTGGCTCATTTAATCCTCATAAACAACCTGTGAGGAGGTACCATTACCCTCAGCTTCAAGATAATGAAACTAAGATACCAGGAGGTCAATTTCATTTGATAAAAGTTACATAGATAATAAGTGGCAGAGCCTGGATTCAAACTTAACTGCCTGGTTCCAAGAGCCCATGCTCTTAACCACTATTCAATCTTATAACATCAAAAGCATACGTAGCAACATATAAAAGAGTAGTCTTTCACTGAACCAGAAAGGCTCCTATCCAATGTTCAAAACATATGCAGGCCTTTCTACGTCTTTTGGCCACACGCTCTCTCTACAAAAGGAGATGATTAATGTTCCACTAATACAAAATTTGGGATTAAAAAAATATGTAACTGCCAAATACTAAATGTTTTTGACTCTAAAATCAAAGAATGAATAGTAAGCTGTAAATTCCTAAAAAGGCATTTCTTACCTGTAATGGAAAAAGATTTCCTTATCATGATTGGCTGTTTCAATAAATCCAAAATTATCCTTCAGAGTTGCCACATAACCCAAGAGCCTCTTGGAGTTAGAATTTCGACCTAAAAGTCGCACACAGGTTGCAATCTGCTGTCCAGGCCTCTGTTTGTCACTAATACTAAATTCAACCTGTGGAAAAATAAGGATGCTCATTAATACCATGTCATTTCCACACCAAGCTCTTAACTTAGACTATGCTTTCCACTCCAAATATCCTCTGTAAATAAATTCTTAATTTCTCTGAAAGAGGGCTATCAGAAAACCAGACATACTAAGAGAAAAATGTACAGCAATATAAAATCACTGGTGTGAATTCGCTTTGATAATGTTTCAGTGGCTGTTTTAATTTTCTTAGTAATATTAATTTTATCTAAGCTAACTGATTTAGGCATATCTTATCTAAAATGTTTAAATATTGGCTCCGTAAAGAGCTTAAGAGCTTGCTAGACCCTGTTCTGAGTAAACTGCTCTTAAATAGGAAGAGGTTCATATAAACTTGTAAGCACATACAATTTTATTAACAGCACCATCTACTTGTGAAATTCCTACTATACTGGTAATAACTATTTTGCAGAATTAATAACTAAGATGACAGCCCCCAATGGTCCCTCTCTAAAATAAGCAGGATTATCTTACCTTATCCCCTATTTGAGGAGAAGTAGATCCGTCCACATCCTTAGCTTGAAAAGCAATAGTCAATTTCACCCCACAATCATCATAAGCAATAATACCATCCTCAGCCTCCTAAAGAAAAAGAATATAATGAAAAGAAGAACAAAAAAGCAATATAAAAAGTTATAGTTCTTATCCTTGAACCAACGAATTGGCACAATTGTAAAAATTTCCTAATCCAGGATTCTAACAATAATAGACTTTTCAGATGAATGAAAGGCAGTCTTGCCTTAAGCCACAACTGACTCAATTTGCTGTAATTGGTTTCTTTAGTCTTAAGAAGCTAATTTTTGCTGTTGAGGGAAACCTAATTGAAAATTTGTTACATGCCCATTCCATACTATTCATAGCTAATGAGAAATCAAACTGGGCATGTATTTTCAACCAGGTGGAAATTCTGTAGGACAGGAAGACTTTGTGTCACCTATTTTGAATATCCCAAAGTACTCACAGTGTTTTGTATATAATGTTAATCAATATATTTGCCAATGCATGAGAATTTGCAGTTCAGAGTATTTGATATTCAAATAGGTGATTAAGCTATGACATGCCAATGTTTTCAAAGTGACACTTAAATCACTGTCAAATACCAGAAGTGATGCTAAGGATCTGACTCCGGTTAAGAATGATATTGTTCAGGGAATTCAGGTCTGACTCCAATGGCATTGACTCTTCTGCCAGTTATCCAATGCCACAATCTCAGCATTCATTTTTGCTCTCTCTCTACCCATTAACCTCAATATCCAGTAAACATCTGACAAGACAGTATATACCAAACCTATTAGAGATAAGATGATCCCTCTCTAATGTACCTTCTTTTGTCTATAACCATGCTCTCTGTCTCTAGTTCAAGAACTACCTAAACTATTAAATACCAGCCTCTTCCATCTTTTGTCTTTCTCCACCCCCATCTAGGGTTCATACTAATGCCAGTATCTTCCTAAACTGCACACGCAATGTCACTTTCCAACAGAAAACTTTTTCTGACTACAGAACAAGGTCTAAACTCTTTAGAGTAGCCATCACCACCTTTTTAATCCATCTGTATCCTGATCTTTTCATCCTTATTTCTCCCACTCACCCCACCAAAGAAAAAGTACCCATGTTCCTGTCAAACTACGTGGTGCTTTCTAAAGAAACCCCGAATTTTCCTCCTCTGTACTTCTACTGTAATGCATGTCCTTTCCTCATTTATCTCCACCTATTAAATATCAGTACTATAGTGAAAACATCCCAGATTCTGCTAGTTTAGAACTTCCCCAAAGTGAAATTGACCTTTTACATAAACATCTTATATTCTGTATGAATTACTTGTTTCTATAAAAGCCTCAATTTTATTTACTTGACAGCAGATTCAGTGGACTTTTCAATAAATGAAGCTCAAATGTGTGAAGTGCATCCACCTAAATTTAAAGTTAGAATGTACTGTCATTCTAACGGGGGTCATTCTAGGACATCTGGCAGTAGCTAGAGCCACTTTTGACTGTCACACAGGGGGAGAAGAGAGATACTGGCCTCTAGTGGATAGAGGTTAGGGATGCTACTAAACATCCCACAATGCACAGAACAGCCCCACATCCACAAGGTATTATCCAGCCCCAAATGTCCATAATGTTGACATTAAAAAACCTTGCTCTAGTTTAGTTTAGTTAATATAACAGGGAATTCTGAAAGATAATATTCCATTATTGTGTGGCTAGTGTTTGCCTTTAAGCAGAAAAGGAATAAAGAGCTACAGAAATTATCGATGATGTAAGACTTACCTTTTCCTTGCCTTTATTTGGGCTAGTGGTTTTAGGATTGGAAAAAGTGGCTTCTTTTTCTACAGTGCCCAGAAAACGATGATCTGAATGGGAATGGAATGAAACCGTGCCCTTGGGAAGTTTTTTAATCCTAATAGCATGATTTCTTTGGGCAGAGAGCATATCCTACAAGTAATAAACAAAAATAACTTAAACTGGAAAAGAAAGCATAAAAAAAAAAAACCCCCACTATTACTTTTCTCAAAAACTACTCACAGGAACCACAGTAAACTCTACTTCATCTGCAATATGGAGCTGGTTCCCATCCAGAATTTCACTATAGTGGAAGAACATACGAGCATCGCGATCCACGCACTTGATGAAACCGAAACCATCTCTCATGGCAGCAATTACACCCTGAAACACAAATAATAGTTTCACTGGCTGTGAAGCTTTTCAAAACAACATTCAAGCATGCAAACATAATCAAGTTAAATTAGGAATTCTTTGACCCAAATTCTGTATCCACATTGTAATTTTTCCTTCTATCTTTTTTTCATTTTGAGAGTATGTTTATTAAAGCTGGGGAGAGTGAAACAAGGAAGGGCTTAGGATAGAAGCAGCAACAGGAGAGAGCCTAGGCTGGGCTGTTTTGGCTGAGAAGTCAGAGAAAAGGGGGCCTTGGAGACGGCTTCAGGGGGTGAGCTCGGGACCAGCTGCTGCTGTCCATTGCTCCCCTGACTGCAAGTCTCATGGGGTCCTCAGAGTTTAGGAAATGTACACCTGTGAGGGAGGGTGAGGGGAAAGAAAAAGGTGTGGGTGTCCTCCTGGGAAGAAGAGTGTGCAGTAATTTTTCCATTTAAATACAAATTCACTGCTTTAGTGAAGTAAACCAATTTCTAAGCAACTGAGACCCACCAGATGCTACACTCCTTGGCCAACATGCACTAGAAAAAGTTAGATTTAAATGTAAATATATGCACACAATGTACTCCATTTAATTCTCAATTCTGTGAACTTAGTAGTATTATGTTTTTGCAAGATAAGATAGTCAAGGCTGACAGAGGTTAAACAATTTGTCCAAAGCACACAGCTAATAAGTGGCAGACAAGATTACAAACAAGGTCCAAACTTAATGACAATATGACTTCCAGAGATGTAAAAAAATCTATAGGCCGATACTTCAACAGTCTTCATATTTAAGGGCCAGATAATCACCAACTCTCAAAGACCTTGAAAATCATCCTGTCCAAATTTCCATTCTAAAACTTTCCCACATCTCTACAAGGTAAGTAGCAGAGATAGATGTCAAACCTAGACAGACTCGCACTGTGTTATTAATTACCTTAACAAGGTAACAGCCCAATATCGTCATTAACTTAAATTAATTTTTAATATCTATATATATAAAAGCCTAAGTGACCGTTCGACCATTCAACCAGTAGCTATGATGTGCACTGACCACCAGGGGGCAGATGCTCAACGTACAGGCATGGGAACATGGAACAGACTGATGAATCTCAGAGGAAGGGGGCAGTGGGGAGGGAGGGAAGAAATTAACCAAAGATCTTATATGCATACCAGAGGCCCGGTGCATGGATTCGTGCACTGGTGGGGTCCCTCGGCCTGGCCTGCGTGGATCAGGCCAAAACTGGCAGTATGACATCCCTCACAGGGTCCTGGATTGCAAGAGGGTGCAGGCCAGGCCGAGGGATCCCACCAGTGCACAAATCTGTGCACCGGGCCTCTGGTAGGATTATAAACTTGAATACTCCACCACTCCACCTTCATACTGGATACTTAAAACAACCAACACTTACCATTTCTCTGGCTTCATTAGTGAACTGAAATGTATTTGATAGAACTTCTATGTTGGTTGCTCGTTCTAATTTGTCACGTCGATCTGTTGAAATATTAAACCTAACATGGTCGCCTTCCAACAGGGTCACCTTGGATTTTGTATCTTTGTCTCCAAAGGGAAGTTCTTTAGGAATCACAAAGTTAACTTTAATGCGTCCTGGCAATGGATCATTCTGATGAGAAGGAAAAACTATTTTTAGCTGGAGATTTCCCATCCTTCCTAGTTCTAAGTCAAACAAGAAGAACACAGCAAACCCATGTTATTTATAATAGTTCCCTAAAGGGAAAAAAGGGGTCGACAACTTAAGTCCACTTTGAAAGCTTTGTGTTCTATGGTAACATGATAAAACCATGAGATCACAACACTACAATAAAGGTCCCGCACACTGACACACAAGTTTTAAGGAAAACTGTTTTAGTTTTGTATGTTATACATTTCCTTAGCACTATAGCCGACCCCCACCCACTCCCAGGTCTCATCTCCTTTCCCCCACGAAAGAAACAAACTGGCAGTGGGTGGCATAGTGGTGGGAACAAATGTGCACCAAATGGTTGTTTTCCATTTTAACAAGCATTTATTTTGTTCCCTTTTCCTTATGGCTCAGTATAACAACAAAACAAAATTAAAAAACTACACTCATGGATAAATCAATCAATGGCTTCTCATTTAGTTTAATTATACATATCAAGAAGTATTTCATTGCTCAACTACCACAGAATTACATTAATCAAATGGGATAAAAATCCTGTTACTGATGAGGCAAAGAAGACTCTCCAGAAAAAAAGGACCATTTACCTGGTTTTTACTGGTAACTTTTGGGATAACTTTGGTTACAGTTCCTTCAAAATGTTCAAAGCTGATATCTTCAAAAATGACTGTTCCTTGAGGCAATAGTCTGACATCTGTTGCAACTTCTTTACCCTAAATCAAAAGGGGGGTGGGAGGGAAATGTCATTTTAAGTGTTTCCTAAAAATGTAATTCATTACTGATCTTACAAAGCCAAATAAAGTTAGTTAACTGTCTTACATTTCTGTCCTTGATTGTGAATTCCACGTCATCTCCAGGCTGTAAGGCTTCTAAGTCACCCTTAAATTCACTATAGTGAAAGAATATCTCTTTTACAACATCACCTCTTTCAATAAAGCCAAACGCCTCCTGAAGCCAAACAAAAAATAACATTATATACTGTTAAGCGTGTGTATTTATGATTACAATTTACAATCAATAAGCTTTTTCATAAAATTATACTGCCGTGAAACAATATATTTGGTAAAGCCCAATACTATCAATTAAATGGCCCATTTTAAAGAACATAATGAATTAGTAACCAAAGAATTTTAAGAGATTATTAAGGTTAACAGTAAAATATTTCCAAAGAGGAAAAACAAAAGCCTTATTAAGTGTGAAGTCTAAGACTTAACATAGTCGAAGAAAAAACTCAAGTTTCTCAAATTGATGATATTTACCTTCATGGCACAAACTACTCCCTGACAGCGGGCTTGTTTCTTTTTCAACAGCATAATGTTTCGAGCACTTACAGCACCAGTACTGGAAGGGAATAATTGGGTGGAGATGGGGTATCAAAGAGGGGTGAAAAAACGCATTGGCTTGGTTAGATCTGATGAGTCTAGAGGAACAAACAATAACTAGTTTTCTGAGGCCTCAAGAATTCTATCACTAAGAGCAAATGTAAGGTTTATGACACCTGATTCTTTTCACATGGCTTCATATGCAAAAAACTTTTGCTCAAAATCCCTAGCCTTCTAAATGAGGAACATATATGTAATCAGTTTTCTCTTGGACTGTTAAAACAACACAATGGGTACATGATGTTCTGCTTTTCCATTAAAACAAAAGAAATAAAACCATAAACTACAGGCAACCAAAGATGGGGAATGCTCGTTTTAGGAAGGTCATTCATTAAATGCACATTTGAATAGGCATTATGTGCTGTATGCAAAGGTATTGGAGATAGAGATGAATAAGAGATGGCCCGTTTGCAATGACTGAATTCAGAAACTATTTCATCAATTTTTTTTCCTGATTAAACAGCCATAGAAAGATGAGTAAACGTAGTTACCATAGGAGAAGTTTGCCATGCTTTAAAAAATGATTCACTTTCATTGAAACCAGTTGGATACATCACTTGCTGCTACATCGTCCCCATCTTTGAGCAGTAGCAATGTACATTTGATTTCGTTTTAAAGATGGCACAGACTATAAGATGCAATATTTGTTGATGTAGTTGCTTTTTAAGAGCTGTAGACCACGCAATTACTTCTCTTAATTCTTCATGAAGAAATTGTAACTCAATTGTGCCTTTTACTTCAAAAATCAAACAGACTAACAAAGATACAGAAAAAAAATTCCTACTTGCCTTTGCAACTTACTGAAGTGAAAAGGTTTTAGACTCAGATTGGGATTTAAATATCTGCTATTGAAAACTTTAGGAAAGTTACTTTATGAGAACAAACCTCAGTTTACAGGTGAATAAACTTATCAGGTGAAGCTGTCCTGAGGATTAGCAGCTATTTCACACAGTGCTTGGCACATGTAAGAACTTGATAAAGGTTAAGTAAAGCCCTTTCATTGGCTCCCCCCTCAAAGTCAAGCGCTATTCTCTGGTTTCCTTCTTGAGATTAAATTGAGGTATTCAGACTAAACTTTGTAATTTCCAAATCTACAAACTCAATCTAATTCCTTCTAGTCTTACAAAAGGTAAGGCTCAAGGCTAATGATTCTGCACATGCTCTTGGGACTTTTGCTGTTGGAAAGTGCATTCCTAGCATTTTTCCAACTTCCCCACTTTTAACTTCCTTCTGTACTTGTATTTCCCATCTCCCCCACCCCCAAATAAAACCGACAGATAGCTCAAATTCCAAACCCCAAACTAAGTGTAATTCCTTTCCCACCCTCATTTCTCCACTTGACCACCCCAGCCTTTTTGTATTGGGCCCTCATCTTTCCTATTAACTCTCGTATAACTGCCTCTAGTTTAGAGCATCCCCTCTCTCTAAAAGTCTACCTTCTCCACCACTTCCAACAATCTAATGCTATCATACTTAAACTCCTTCAAAGATCCCTATGCTTATGGGGTAAAGCTCAAGCTTCATCTTCCTATGATCCAGTCAATTCAATCAACTCAAAGTATTCCCCAAAATACTTCCTCTACCCAGGACACTCTTTCTCCCCTCATCTCCCTAGTCCTAGTGCCTCTACAACCTTCCCTCAAAACTTACAACACTGATGCTTTTGCAAAATCTTCACCAACCTCTGGAACAGCTAGCTCCTTGAAAACTGTTCTCTAATTATCTTCCTATTTCTGACTCTGTACAATGCCCATCATAGAATGCACCTTCTCAAATACTTAGTGATTAATGAAAAATTTATAAGATCATAAAAATTATCCAGAGTTACAAGCTAGGTTTATTAACTCCCTTCAATTTTCTTATTTCAAAAAAAAAAAAAAAATCATCTAGGTAGAGGGGAAAAGAACTTACTGTTTATTGTTATCAATTACAAAATTTATTTTATCTCCGGTTTCCAGCTGAACGTTCCCTTCCACGTCTTCAGGGGTGTAAGTCAGATAAAACACTTCCTGTGAATTAATAAGTTATTATTACTATATTGGCAGGATGCATGTTTACGGTATACTGTGACTTACTTTGTTAAATACCTCTTAAACTGGTATTTTAAGCCAAATTCCTTAAAATTAAATGCTTCATGACAAGCACATTGTTTTATTCATATAAACACACACTTCCCCTCCATGATGCTGACTTCTGCGAGTCCACAGCTGAGCAGCAATCCAACTTCAAAAAGCTTACACACGGGAAGCGTTTGCCCAGAGACTGTAGTTACATTTCAAAAGACCAATTTTTATATAAGGCATTCCAAACAAAAAAGCTGGAGTTAGTGCTTAAAAGGAACCAGAAAAAAGATCCCCTCCCTCAACCCCCCAAAAAGTGAGTAAAAGGAGCATTTTACCTTAATGTTCTAACTAAGGTCACACGTGGGCAAGCTAAAACACTTGGAAGTCCTATAGATTTTTTTGTTTTTAATTTTTTTATTATGCTGCACTCAAAGCCTTAGAAACCAAATTTAAAATTGATTTTATCTACTGCAGCTTACGTTTTCTATTTTGAATTAAAGGACGCTTATAGATCACATGGTGGATCAGGCAAAGGTTTAAGAAAAATACACAAGTTTACCCCATTACGTTCGTAGCATACACTCCCTGTTGGACTCTGACCCGGGGCAGCTGGAGATTTACTCTCTAAGTTGTGAGGAACAGCGCACACAACCTACCAGTCAAAAAAAAAAAAATTTCCATTGCTAATCATTTCAGGAGCAGCACTGTGCAATATAAACTGAATTTTAATATCCTCTATACTATACATAGGGATGCATTTTAATATGATCCACAAGAGGATGCCATGCTGCCAAGTTTCAAACTTACAGACATAAATTGACTGTAAGTATAAACTCTGGGTTATTTGTAAAAACCCAAATTGAGTCTTGACCATTTTTAAATTTCAGGTCAAGAAATGCCAGTGCTTCTGATATAATTTTAAAATAATCATCTTTATATACTACTATAGCTCTCTTGCGTGCAAACTGAGGAGATGGGGAATCTTCCTTTTCTAATGGGAAAGATATGCAAATGCAGGGCCCGAAGAAAACACAAAGCATCAAAGTCACTAACTTGTCCATTCATTCGGTCTTCAGGGAGGATTTCTTGTTTTATCTTCACCAGTTTAACAGCAATGGGTTTCCCAGTCCGCCGGTCAGATGATACTTCGAATTCAACATCATCTAAAATAAAGAAAGTGCTGTGTTTGTTGTACTAATTTTGGTAAAATGGTATCTCACGTTCAAGCTAAACTTAATGTAGCATTTGAGCTGCCTTATACTAGTGATTCCCAAAGTGTGGTCCCTGCACCAACAGCAGCCATTACCTGGAAGCTTAGCAGAAACACAAATTCCCGGGTCCCACTCCAGTCCTATTAAAAAGCAATCTTTGGGCAAGCAGTACAGCAATCTACATTTTTAACAAGCTTTCCAGGTAATTCTGATATACTTTGTTTCAAAACCATTGCTTTAGACTAAGCCATATCTTAGTTCTCATGCCATGTACACATGCTGCAAATAAGGCAATATAACAATCATGACCTTTGGCAAGTTTTTTTAACCTCTGTACCTCATGCGTATAATGAGAATTAACCGAAATAATACTCTCATAGGGCTTAGAGTACTTGGCACACAAAATATTCATGTTAACTCTTCGTACTTTTTTCCCCTCAAAGATATTTTTAAAAATACACACTGAGACCTGGTAACTTCAGTCCTTTAATAAACCACACATTTTCACATGTAAAAATGGCTTCTCTGGTGTCAGCCAAGATGATTTTTCATATAGTGCAAGTGGTGAAACTGTAAGAGTTATTTTTTCAGATACTACCAAACTAGTACCTGGTAAAATAATCAAAACTAACATTAGAAAAGTTGAATCTTTCTATGGGCCTAAAATCAAATATAGTATAGAGAAAGAGTCATTATTAGGGGAGTAACTTAAATTTTCTAAGTATCTATTTAAAAAATATTCAAAGATATCCTTTAATCAGTCAAAAAGACAACACTACAATAGAAATCATAATTCTGCTCCTTTATATGGACATACTTCAGTAATTGGTAGAATTAAAAGACCCAAACTAACACTCTCATGAGCAAGTTGACATGGAAAAGAAATTTGTGGTTGGCTTTTTAAAAAAGGAGAATCAACAGATTACCTCCTACTTTTAAGTCCTGCAGGTTGCCATTATACTGTGAACAGTGGAAGAAAAGTCTAGCTTGACGTTCTGAACACTGAATAAATCCGTAAGAGGTTAGCAGTTTTTCAATAACCCCAGTTTCGCGCAGTGCTGCTGAAGTACCATTGGGGTACCCATTGTGTCCATTGTTGTGGAGAAGGTTTGGATCAAAGCTCATCTGTTTTGAAAAGAAAAAGAACTCAATATATACAGATCTGTACATTATCTCCACAGCACAGGTCTAATTAACAAATCACTACATTTTTAATATAAAAAGGCAAACAAAATAAAGATAAAATAGATAAAAAGGAAGAGTATGGGCTTTTATTGTTAAAATGCAAATTTAGCTATTAGAACATTTCAGAGTAAATATTTGAATTATTTGGGAAATTGCTCCAATTTATGGCCGAATTCTTGCTTACTAGAAAAACAGAATTTCCAGAGGCTAGTATTAAGGTAAATCAATGACATAAGTAAAAGCTGCCTTTATGTTAACTTTAGCAACAATCGTAAAACAATTTGGTAATTAATATTTGAGATGGCAACCTAAACTCTGAGCACACTTCCTTAAGAAATTTATTAACACTTACTTTGAAACTTAAATAGAAACCTTAATACTATTTCGTAAGCCATGCACCTTGAAGACAATGACTAAGTTAGTAGAGATTAAAACAATAAACTTTATATGCAATACTTAATTCAAACCAGAAAATATCAGAATGCATGCATGCTTAGGTCCTTTAATGGAAAACAACCCAAAACAGTGAGTTAGAAAACAAGTGTTTTCTAACATAAAACTCCAAGAAAAAAAAACACCTGAAAATGTTCAATCATTTCACAGGGGCTTTTAAGAAGTCTTCTCCTGTTTTAGACACTGATAAAATCTCTAAATGCTGTTGTTTTTATGATCAGATAAAGCAAAGGAAAATGTTCCTTAGAGAAAAGGGGAGCTATTTGGGTGTAATGCAATGCAACCTGTTTAGATCATCAAATAATGCCCTCACATTGGATATTTCATTTAACCATAAAAACAAATTATTTTTGGTTTATAAGCATTTCATTTAAGTGCAAAGTTGAACATTAATAAAAATGTTTTTCATTAGAAAAAAAGTACTAAAGTTCTAGAAAGATAAAGCCAGGTATAAATACTTAATGTGTGGGATGGCCAAATCATGCAAACCAAAGCTATCACATCTGTAGGTGGTTAAGTTCTAGTTCTTTCATGCTTAATATTATTCTGTGTCTGACATGTATTAAGTCATTTAATTTTTACAAAAACCCATGAGAAATATTATCCCCATTTTAACAATGAGGAAACAGAGAGAGGCTAAATGACTTGCCAAAGTCAAATGGTAATGATGTCAAACCAAGAAGTCCTAATGTCTACAATCGGGGCTCTAAACTAGGGCTCCTCAAGCTTGTTACCTGGCAATCCAGTGATCTGGTTAAAAATACAAAATCTGATTTCAGTGAGACAGGGGTTTGAGATTCTCCACTTCTAACAAGCTCCCAAAAGCGATACTTCTGATTCTTGGACACACTTTGAGCAGCAAAGCCCCACACTACTAAACTTATCTTTCAAGATTCAAGGTGAAGGAAATGCTTAGGGAAGTTAGAAAGTGAGTTTGCAAGGTATTTTCACCAAACTGAGTAGCCCTCCAAAGTCATGCTCTAAACACAAAGCAAACAAGCCGGGGTGACTGCTTCCCTGACTTACAGATCTCTGATACATGGGGGTCCTCTTTTGTTTTTTTGTCCCAGATGAGGTAGAAGATGAAGATAAAGGTAAAGAAAGTGAAGGAGGGGATGCAGGAGGGGGATGAGAATCTGATGACACAGTAAAAACGTTCTCCATCTTAAACAGCTGTGATAACATAGCACAATGTTTATAACTGACTTACATAGCAAAGTAATATTCAGAACACAAAGATTAGGTTAAAGAAAAAAAATCCATTTCAATAGAATGAAATGGAAACCTTGATATTTAGTCTTTTACCCTTTTGAATAAAGATAAAGCAGTATTCAATTTTTACTATCTTACCTAACCCAGCACAATCAATCACTAACCGTCTAAAATTAATTTTTAAAAACCAGATGGCCGAAACCGGTTTGGCTCAGTGGATAGAGCGTCGGCCTGCAGACTGAAGGGTCCCAGGTTCGATGCCGGTCAAGGGCATGTACCTGGGTTGCAGGCACATCCCCAGTGGGAGATGTGCGGGAGGCGGCTGATCGATGTTTCTCTCTCATGGATGTTTCTAACTATCTCTCTCCCTTCTTCTATGTAAAAAATCAATAGAATATATTTAAAAAAAAAAAAAAACAGATGAAGAGGTATGAAGAAACAAATAGGAAAAGCAAAAGATACAAAAGAGCATTCTCTTCTTTGGCACACTATCCTTTATCACTATAAAGTGAGGAATCCTTTCTGAATTTCAAGCCTTTACAGTAGGTCCTCAGGTTACGTCGGAGATCCGTTCCTATGGCCCGACATAACGCGATTTTTGCTGTAAGTTGGACCCACCTACATAAGCACCTACGTCACTCACATGGAGCACATACACAGTAGTAATGAAGTGAAACAGTAAAAAAAATTTAAAGAAAGATAACAATTCCTGACCTTTATTTGTGATAAACAGTAAAAAACATAAAGCACACATGTACATACGTCGAAATGACGAAACTTTTTTTAGTAAATAAATGGGAGATGGCGGCATACGTGGAGTCCAGTGTAACGCGAGGACTTTCTGTATTTCTATCCATTTTAGAAAATTTAGGAAGATTAAAAAGGAAAATTGACCTTCATAAACCTAACTTCCCCAAATTACCATTGCTTAACATTCCCTATTAGTATACTTCAACTCTGGATTATAGCAGATGATACAGTAAATTTCCACAATGTATAATTCCAGGAGGTCCCCACTTAAACTGGTGGGGACCTAATGTCATTCCTGAAGTCACTGCCCCTTCCTTAATTTTCTGGTCCTTCAAGAGCTATTTACCTCAATACTCCCAGTTTACAAGGGCCATAGACCAAGAACAGCTTAACTAGAGGGAGGTCACTGGTGCCATCCAGGATGGACAGTAAATACAATCTAAGTTAACCATCTAACCGTTAGATTCTAACTGATTCTCGAGGGGTTGGGGGTTGTGAGAGTCCACTACAGAAGCTTGGTAGTTAGGAAACAAAGAAACTCACAAATATATATAAAGAGAAAGTCTCATTGTCTAAGTTGTTCAGGATCTGGATCTTAGAGTCCCCTGAACCAACAGCACTGCTTTGAATTAAGGGCTTTTCCTGAAACCTCCGAGTGTCCAGCTGTCTTCTTCCACGCCAATTCTATAACAAAATGTCCCCATTTTTACAAACAGTCTAGCTTGGACAACTGGATAGACTATAAGTCATTTCCCTCCAAGCTCATCTTCACATTCAATTGGTCACCAAGTCCTATCACTTCTCCATTAAAACACCTAGCTAGCATCTACCTTTCTTTGACTATACCCTAGTGTTTACCTTCCTTATGCTCTAGGCACTGCTCTTAACAGGTCTTTCCATCCTCATGTATCTCTTAAAAGTGGACCTTTTTATCTTTAAAGATATACTTCTAAATATATAACTTTAAAATCTGAAGCTATCTCAGTTTTGAAATACAAAATCCATTAAACTCTTGCTTACAAACATCTGGCAACTTTCCTACAGAATAAAGTCAAATATAGTGGGCCCTTCAGAACCTGCCTCTAGCAAGCCTCCCTTTCCAGTTACTCTCTCCACCCCACAAAACTGTACTGTCTCCACTCTGTTCATGATGGACTGACTACTCAGTATATACCTTGTATTTTCACTTCTACCAGAAGACACTTCTCTCTCTTAACAAAGTACTGCTCACCTTCAAATGTCCCTTCTCTGTAGGCTTTCTTTATCCTAGGTTACAAAGACCTCCACACAAAGACCATTGTAATACAACGGGCATTCCTACCTGAAACCCTAGCTCCTAAATAGTACAGATGGAGTTTTTCTAAGAGACCAATAAACCAAGAGATCTGCATATACATGAATAAATATAATCTTATGGGGGAAAGAAATCTCAATTTTGGCCATAAAAGTGGCCCCATCTAACAAGACAATAATTTAGTCTAGTGATATTTCAACTCAATACTTGAAAATGTGGTTTTCAGAATACTTTTAGAAGAGAACCAACTAAAAAGATTTTATATGTGATCAAATAATTAGGAAATCGGAATTATAAGCTGATTATTGTCCATCAGGAAACTATAAACCTACCTCGCAGTGATAATCAAATATTGCACTTTCAGTAGTATTTGCTGATTCTTCTTTTTCAGCACACGTTTCAAAGGATGAAAGTTGCTAGTATTAAAAAAAAAAAAAAAAAAAAAAAAGGAGAGCGAGAGAAAATGATCTAGCAAGCTAATAAAGAATACAACTGCTGCTGCACCGGGCAATCTCACAGTACAGCACTGAAGAAAACAAAGACTACTAGCAGCGTTGGGAAGTGCTCTTTCAAAGCTGTTGAGTAGGCACAAACTTCTTGTTTCAGATCAAGTGTTGTGTCTTCAACTTAAGTGTACTCTTCTTTGGTCTTGTTGGTTGTTTCAAGTTTGTTCTTTGCCTGATCTGAACTTGAAGCAGCAGTTTCAGGTGGTAAAGTCTGTTCTGTTACACTTCATACTAAGAGATAAAAAAAAAAATAATAATAAAGACATTAAATATAGGCCCGAACCAATATGCTCAATTAATATTTGACAAAGGAGGCAAGAACATACAATGGAGCCAAGATAGTCTCTTCAATAAATGGTGCTGGGAAAATTGGACAGATATATGCAAGAAAATGAAACTAGACCACCAACTTACACCATACACAAAAATAAACTCAAAATGGATACAGGACTTAAATGTACGACGGGAAACCATAAAAATTCTAGAAGAATCCAAAGGCAACAAAATCTCAGACATATGCCGAAGCAATTTCTTCACTGATACAGCTCCTAGGGCACTTGAAACTAAAGAAAAAATGAACAAATGGGACTACATCAAAATAAAAAGCTTCTGCACAGCAAAAGAAACCATCAACAAAACAACGAGAAAACCCACTGTGTGGGAAAACATATTTGCCAATGACATATCTGATAAGGGCCTAATCTCCAAAATTTATAGGGAACTCATACAACTTAACAAAAGAAAGATAAACAATCCAATCAAAAAATGGGCAAAGGACCTAAATAGACACCTTTCAAAAGAGGACATCCAGAAAGCCAAGAGACATATGAAAACATGCTCAAAGTCACTAATCATCCGAGAGATGCAAATCAAAACAGCAATGAGGTACCATCTCACACCTGTCAGACTGGCTATCATCAACAAAGCAACAAACGACAAGTGCTGGAGAGGATGTGGAGAAAAAGGAACACTTGTGCACTGCTGGTGGGAATGCAGACTGGTGCAGCCACTATGGAAGACAGTATGGAGTTTCCTTAAAAAACTGAAAATGGAACTCCCATTTGACCCTGTGCTCCCACTTCTAGGAATATATCCCAAGAAACCAGAAACACCAATCAGAAAGGATATATGCACCCCTATGTTCATAGCAGCACAATTCACCATAGCTAAGATCTGGAAACAGCCTAAGTGCCCATCAGTAGATGAATGGATTAGAAAACTGTGGTACATCTACACGATGGAATACTATGCTGCTGTAAAAAGGAAGGAACTCTTACTATTTGCAACGTCATGGATGGAACTGGAGAGCATTATGCTAAGTGAAATAAGCCAGTCAATAAAGGAAAAATACCACATGATCTCACTCATTCATGGACAATAGAGACCATTATAAACTTTTGAACAATAATAGATACAGAGGCAGAGCTGCCTCAAACAGATTGTCAAACTGCAGCGGGAAGGCCGGGGAGGGTTGGGGGGCAGGAGGTAGGGGGGTAAGAGATCAACTAAAGGACTTGTATGCATGCATATAAGCATAACCAATGGACATAAGACACTGGGGGATAGGGGAGGCTAGGGGACTGTCTAGGGCGGGGGGATAAAATGGATACATATGTAATACCCCTTGTAATACTTTAAGCAATAAAAAAAAAAAAAAGACATTAAATATACCATAACTTCCATAAAAGAACCCAGGACAGAGGATAGGTACAGGTACAAGCTCATTTCATTAACTTAGAATCAGTGGTCAAGCAAATAATACAGGCAACTTAGAAGCACATACATTTGATGTTATTTGAGCAATCTCTCATGTGCTAATGGCTATACCTCCTTTAACATCATATACTCAAAACCAGAAATTATTTCGGTCATTGTTGACACCCCCCTCAAGCTCTAAGTTACATAACATTTAGTACAAGTGTTTTATAAACATTTAGCACTATGTTAGGTACTATAGAAAACATAAAAGAAGTTCCTGCCATTAGAGGGGGTTTATACTCTGCTGAGAAGAGTTATACATGGAGAAAAAGCAGACTATAGGACAAAAATATCAAAAATTAATTTGCTCAACTAATATTTGGGTGCCCACTATGTCATATACTAGAAATACTAGGTATATAAACAATACTAGGTATTGTTTAATCACACATGTGTATCAAAGCAACATGGTGAGCAAAGTTAAAGAGGGCTTTTAATAAAAGGTGGAATTTGAGTTTAATTTGGAGAAATGGGCAGATTTTAAAGAGAAAGAATACTGCTCAGGCATGAAATATCACATAAGCCAAGTCAGAGTATGCCACTAAATTCTAAATCCCCTGAGAGCAGGGACCATGTAGATGTTCTACGCCCAGCATCAAGGGAGGCTTATTGCATGAATGACTGTGGTAACAAAGTGTGGCTTGTTGTTTTCAGAGGAATCAATGGCTAGTCTGGCTAGGACAGAGGTCTGGATTAAAGTGAAATGGGATATGTGGTGTGACAGGTGTAGTAGAGCCAGGCTATGAAGCATTTCAACTTGAAATAACAGGAAACAGTCTTAGTTCTTTTTTTTTTTAAAAAAAAATTGATTTCAGAGAGGAAAGGAGGAGAGAGAAACTTCAATGATGAGAAAGAATCATTGATTGGCTGCCTCCTGCACTCCTCCTAATAGGGATCTTGATCCACTGAGCCAAACCTGCTAGGGCAGTTTTAGTTCTTGATAAGAGAGTATTAAGTCTTGAAATGCTTTGGGAGATGACTTAGTGAAGGAAAAAGAGAAACATGAATGAGCTGTTGCCATAAATAGATGAGAAATGTCTACAGAAGAGAAACAATTAAGGTGAGATGAAATGGAAAGAGAAATGAAATATATGTATAAATAAAAAAATTGTGCTTTATATTAGCTATAAAAATTATTTTGCACTGATTCAGATGTTAACTAAAATGATTTATCTGGGAAGAAAAGGATAGGTTTGGTCTTAGATAAGCTGAAAAATGAATATATATTTGAAAAATATCACAAATAAGAACCATAAGGAAAAAAAACCAAACATAATTCGGCCCAAGGCCAGAGTTGGTGAAATAGCTTAGACTAGCAGAGCTCAATTCTAATCACTGATCCTAGTAAAATGCCAGTATCAAGTTATTTAATCTCACTAAATTTCAGTTTCTCATATGCAAAATGTAAATTTAGTAATAACTGATTTGTGGCCATTTCTTTTGTGGTTATATGTAACATCCCATGACATTACATTGCTACTTTGAATATCAACTGTTACATTTGTCCAAACAATTTTATTTGGATAATTCTCCTATTACCCAGACTAGATACTTATTCTTAGAGCTATGGCTCTCAAATCACTTGGGAAGACTTAAAATATACCCATGCACAGTACCCATTCAAACAGTAATTTAACTGGCCTAAAGTAGGGCCACTTCCGTAATGACTGATTCCTACCTCTCCACCTCCACACCCAACGTTGCAAGTCTTAACAATATTTCCTTACAGGTATCTTTTGTATTCATCTTATTTACTAAATGACATCATGTTAATCCAGGTGTCTAACACATCTGCCAGCTTCCAGTGTCAATCCTCTCCATTTTCTGTCAAATAATACTGCCCAGACTGATCTAAAACTCCAATTTTACCCCATCTCCTTGTCCAAAATCCTGTGATTTTTTCCAGCACTTTTTATGGGAAGGTCTCAATCCTGGCTGCATATCCAACCAAACCACCTCGGCAACTTTGAAAAAAAAAAAAAAATCAAAGCCTGAACCCCACCGTGACATTCTAATTTTTCACTAGCTTTAGCTCCCAGAAGTTGGTATATTTTGTTTATTCCCTTTCCCCAGGATGTTTCTGACTTGCAACCAGGGTTTAAGAACCACTACTCAAGATATCTCTGTTCTACCTTGCCATCTTTACCTTCTACTGCTCTCCAGTTCTTTTTCTAGACAAGTGCACCCGCTCTTCCCTAATCTTTAAACACAACTCTTGGGAGATTCTAGAATCCTCCACTTCTTTGTGCATATGGCTCTTCCCACATAGAATATAACTTTGCCATCTTCAAGGTGACAAAAAAAGCCACACCCACAAACAAACAAAACAAACACCCTTTCTTGACCCTTTCATACAGGCATGGACTTATTACCTTAATTCCCACTATGTAACTCCTACTGCCGGTATCATTCTTTTTGGTATCAAATCAATTCTGTACTTTGCTTACTTCACGTTTACGCATCTTGTTCCGCCAATTTAGTTCAAAATTCCGAGAGGCAAAAATCAAGTTTATTTATTTTTCTATTACAGCCCCCTTTAGTGCCTAACCCAGTACTTCTAAACTTAACCATGGCAGAAAATAATATAGCAAAAAAGTAGTTGATTCATAAATTTTTGTTTTGGCTAACTATATAGTCTTAATTATCCAATCAAGAAATAATCTTTTGCCAGGCCGGTGTGGCACAATGGTTGAGTGCTCACTACCTCAGGCACAAGCCTGGGTTGCAGGCTTGGTCCCCCATGGGAGTTGGTGGTGGGGGGGGGGGATGCAGGAGGCAGCCAATGGATATTTCTTTCTCACTGATGTTTCTTTCTCTCTATCCCTCTCCCTTTCTCTCTAAAAATCAATAAAAACATTTTTAAAAATAAAGAATTAATCTCTTAAAAATAGACTTGGTATAATGGTTTAACCTTAATAACTTAGGTCTATTTATGAACCCAAAGACCTCAGAACTGCTATCTGATGATATCGATGAGAATTTCATCAAACTACTAACAAGGTTGGGCGTATTATGGGACGAAGTATCAAAAAAATTTATCTTAAAAAATTTGAACTGATTTAACCTAGTCTAGGGTGTTGTATTATGTTAAGAACTGCAAAGTTTGCCATTTAGTAACACAGAAATAAGACACTTCCAGAATCTAAAATGTGAAGCATTACAGGGCCAGTCTTAGGCATTAATAAAGCCTATTAGGATATATTAAAGCTCAAGCAAACCCACCCAAAATCATGAATAATTCAGAGTGGCTAAGTTTCATTTCATTAGTTAACTTTACAGTTATGACATTTCCATGATTAACTAAATACTTTTAAATCAAATTAACATTTAATAAAACACAAGATATCCATTAGGTATTTTAATAAACTTGGCTATCCACTCATCATTAACATTATTAAACCAAACATTTAAGTCACATGAATTACAGAGCACCAATCAAAAAATTAAGGACCAATTTAAATGTGGATCCCAGTCTCCCTGATTGCTAAGTAATCAACTCCTTTTTCCTTTGCTCTGTATGGAAACATTATCACCAACTACTATGTCACATTGTTTTGGGAGTTAAAGGCAATTCCTTTACTTGAATTGATAAACCAAATAGTTAATCCCTATTTCACCTGTCTTAAATTTATCAACACCTATTTTGTTATTTACTAGCTCCCCCAGTTCCCTGCTTTATCTCAAAAGCCTAGCAGAAGCCAAGCACATAGTAGGAACCAAGTTAATAAATTGTTTTGATATCGGTAATCCATCTAAAATATATCACATAACCCAGTTTACCATTTGACAAATTATTCTCAAAGTCTGTACAGCACTCACTTGGGGAAAATGTTAATGAAAGACTACACCATTTTACAAAAGTCTCCCCACTGCGCTGGCCAGTGTGGCTCAGTTGATTGGAGGATCATCCTGTATACCGAAGGGTTGCAGGTTCAATTCCCAGTCAGGGCCTATACCCAGGTTATGGGGTTTGAACCATGGAAGGGTGCTTACATGAGGCAACTGTTTGATGTTTCTTCCTCTCTAAAATCAATTAAAAGATAAAACCATATCCTCGGGTGAAGATTAAGGAGAGAGAAAAACAAAAGCCTCCCCACCATCTAACCTACTTTTTTTCGGAGTACCTTCTTCCTTTGAGAAGAGCGAAGGCCCACAGAGGCAGCATGGGAATGAAAAGACTATTGTTGATTTACATGAATAATATTCTTGCCTTTAACTTTCCAGTTCATATTTCTTGGTGCATTAATGCAAGTTAAAATATAACACATAAAAAATATATATAACGCATTTTGCTATAATCTGTACAAACTGAGGTGCTTAACAGGTTTTAATTCACTTTTACTTTAGTATCTATGGAAAGTAATTAACCAAGCTCAAACAATTTATGTCATCAACATATTGAATGGAAATGAAATAAAAGTCAAATTGTTCCAACTATCTTTCTGTGCATGCTTAGTAATAATTATGATGGGTTGTTAGTTACCTTATCAGCTACTAAGTTTTTTGAAATTAAATATACATCACTTAACTGCTTCTACATACGCTAATACTTGAAATGGGACAAATGCCAGTGTGGGAAGAAGCTGAAGAAATGCTTCAGACACATAATCAGGTAACAGTGTAGACCGGCACTGTCCAACAGAAATATAGTGCAAGCCACATATGTAATTTAAAATTTTCTAGCAATCATATCAAAGTTGAAATAGGCAAAAAGTATTCAGGTGAAATTACGTCTTAAGCAAATATATACAAAATGTTATTTTCCACTTGTAATCAAACTACATGAGTTTTACATTCCTTGAAATCTAATGTTTTGCTGTTTTTTTATAATTACAGCACATTTCAATTCAGAACTGTGCACAGTTCAAGTGCACAATAGCCAGACATGGCAAGTGGCCACCACATTGGTCAGAGCAGGTGTAGACTGACCCGGGGGAAAGGCATTAGCATGCCCAATAAAGCAACAGTAAAAAGTAAGGCTCTTGGGCAAAGACTTTCATCTTTTTAAAAATAATCATTGATGGGCTGCCTCCTGCACGTCCCCTACTGGGGATCGAGCCTGCAACCCAGGCGTGTGCCCTGACCGGAATCGAAACCGGGACCCTATAGTCCGAAGGCCGACGCGAAACCGGTTAGGGCTGGAAAACATTTTAATATCAAGACAAAGGGATTATTTAAAGTCCTGATTTGGCAGAAAGGATTTAAAAACAAGAAATGATGGGATTAAAAAATACAAGTCATTCCTGCCACAGCATCTTCACCATTTAAGACATTCTAGGGATTAAGTCTTTAAGAATAGTTATATGCCTGGTGGGTGTTGTTCAGTGGTTGTGCGTTTACCCATAAACCATCTGGTCACAAGTTTGATTGGGTCAGGGCACACACCCGAGTTGCGGGCTTGATCCCCAATGGGGCGTGCAGGAGGCAGCAGATCAATGATTCTCTCTCATCACTGATGTTTCTAATTCTCTCTCCCTCTCTGAAATCAATAAAAACATTATTTTTAAAAAACTTTGTTAAAAATAATTATAAATCTCCTAGCTGTAATCCTTCGTTATGAAAGAAATCCTACAATTTTTACGGCACTGTGTAAGACAATTTGGGTTAAAGGACTCAAAGTAATTTCCCTGATCTTGAAAAGGCAAAGCTAAGAAGGCACATCAATTCTTCATGTTTCTTTAACAAGAAGTCAAGATTTTAATTCTGGGGGGTAATACAGTTCTAAAATTCAACTCCTTAAAAATGGATACAAACAGCATTTCTATGTTTCAACTACCTGGTCAAAAGTATCCTTCTCACAATAAACTTAATGCCACTGAACTGTACACTTAAAAACAAAAAAGATTAAAATGGTTACTGTATGTACATTTTGTCATAATTTAAAAGAAACTGTTTTCTTTTTTTTAAATGTTGCCCTGCAGAGTGTCTTTAGGCAGAGTGACAAAAAAACAGGAATAGGATAAAGCATGTCAGTTTTCACACTCATTCTCTATTTGCTAGGAATTCACCAGAATTTTCAACCTCTCTACAGGTCATAGTTAAGTCAGAACTTATTTACAAAAAAAAGGAGCCTATCTTCTGTGCTTCAAATACTTTACTTTTCAACTCAGCTGCTATAAATACTCATCTCGATGGTAAACATCCAGAGCAGCTGCAAAATCACTCAAACCACTACCATCCTCTATTTCGGGCCTAGGGCTAGAAGGAAACAAAAAGAAACAAGATCGAGTATTTATCTAGGTTTAATGACTGAGGCGTATGCCTTTTCGAGTATATAAATCCCCTCTTTACCTACACCAAGAATACCCATTACTGGTTAGTATCAAAAGGACACCAAGCTATACTGCCCCTCAGTGTCGCATTGAGAATGCCTGCGTCCTAGAAACCCCCAGTGAAAATTCCTCAGCCTGTGATCTAGAATAACTTCTATTAGGTGAACTATAATTTGGTACCCACATTTTATAGACCAGTAGCTCCGGAAGAGTTGCCAGTTCACAGCGTCTTGATAAAAAGCTAAGTCTCTCAAAGGAAATAGATTTAACTACCGGGGTCTTTGAGCGTCCTCCCTCCCGCTTCACCCTGTCCCCCAGCAGTCTAACGAGGACCACTCTTTCCCTCATTTTAGGTGCAAAAAAGGAAATTGTCTAGCGCACTTCAGATTTTTGTGTTTGCAGACTGGGAGGCTGCTTTAGAGAGCGTCCCCTGCCTCACTTCCGAGCCAATCAAGAGAGGAACCATCTGGATGTTTGCAAAGGAAATCCTTAAAGCAAACGAACCGTGTCACTAAAAAATGGTACCGATCAAACATCGGACGGTGAAAACCGAGGAAGTCTCTCCGACCAGGGCTCTAAAACACCAACTCCACATAGAATGACGAAGCCGAGCCGTCCGTTGCACAATGTGGGGCTGTCTCTTGCACCATAAGTACTAGAGAAGGTGGTAAGGAGGATGGTTCCACGGAGCTCTCAAAGCACGGCCTAACTTCAGGGTAGAGGGATGAGCCACATGCCTAAGATTAGGCTCTGCCTTTCTCCAACAGTGGAAGGGGAGGCGAAGAAAGGAAGGTTGGGTAGAGAGACCGGAGAGACAGATGGAGGTGATCGGAGGCAGGGGTGATAATTAGGCCGTGCTACAATGCCAGATGTGGCCGGGGAAAGGTGTCTCTAGGCATTTCGATGCAGCAAGGCATCAGCCCGTACACAAAGGAGGCGCCAGTGCCGCACTGCGCTCTGGTAGTCGTAGTCAGATCCCCAAACGGATGACAGCCGGTGAAACTATCGGGTCCGGGGCCAGAGCAGGCCCTTCTCAGCCTCCGGCTCTTGCAGCCTCACACAAAGGACCGCGCCACCACCCCTCCGCCCCGCCCGCCGGGACTTGTAGTTCCCGTTCCCTCGCCAAGCCGCAGAGGAGAAAGCGGCCAGACTACAACTCCCAGCAGCCTCCGCGGCCGAGCCCCGCACCCCTGCCTCCATCTTGGCTGCGGTCGGAGCCTCCATTTTCGCTCCCTCCCCCCCTTAAGTCACCACCACCGCCACCACGCGCGGACGCCTGGTCTCGACTCTTCGTTTCGGCTCTGCGGCCTGACGTGAGGCCTCTACAGTCGAACAGGGGCCGGGTGGGAAAGCCCGAGGCGGAGACTCAGGGTGAGATTTTCCCTACCCGGAGCTCTAGGAGTGCCCACCTTGACTCAGATGCCTCTCCCGTTAGTCTTGGTCTTTTCATCCGCCCTTAGGCTGGCTCCTTGCTACCCACAACTGGACCCTAGGGTCGTACTCACCCCAACAGCTCAGCGCCCCCTCTCCAGCGCCGCCATAAGCAGCACGGCCCGGTACGTAGGAATAAATCTCGCTTCTCTCGCGAGAGCTGCGGGCTCCGAGCGCGTGCACAGGAAGGGGAGGGTAGCGCCTGCCTCATAGGCTTGCGCACGAGGGCCGAGTGACGCCCACGGGTGCGCTGCGCTTAACCACAACCAACATGGTGGTTACGTTCCACTACATGCCCTCCCCCACAGCCTGCGGGAAGCAGTCTCTGCGTTTACTGACTCCGCGGGGACTCTGGGGGCGGGGGGGCGGGTGACTTGGGCGCTCTGATCTTTGCTGACCCGAATGTGCTTTCAGCAGCTAGACCTGGGTAAATGGGGAAGGCGAACAACTTGGGGGGCAGATCCGGGACTGTCATATGAAGGATTTCTCTTTTCCCAGCAATGATCCAAAAGCTCCCCAACCCCCCGTTTCTTCTCACAGTGTAAGCCTTCTCTCTCGTCTGTTACATTAGACTGGAATTTTCATTAGTAGAGAGTCAGGTAATTTGGAAGTCTTAAGTGTGACCTTGGTCTCCCAGAAACTACCTTGCTAGCAACAGACGGACAAGAGTGGGCAAGGAAGCCTAATCATTAAAAGAAGAAAAGATCCTTTAGCTGACCTTTTTGTTACCAGAGGATATTGGTAGTGTATCAGGTCATCAGAGAGGCTGAATCAGTAACCAAAAGGTTGAAATCAGAGCAAACCATCTTCAGTTCTAAGAGGAGCCAGTACCCTACTTCTGATGTTCAAAGATTTTTCTCTCCAACTCGGTTGCTATTCCAATCCGATACCACCTCCAAGCTGCCTTTGTTCTTTTTTATGTCTTCCCACGCTTTCCTGGGCACAGATATTTGCCTCACTTTCAGCGCTTTCATAGCTCACTCTATTGTGATTATTAGTCTATTATAGCTAATGATACTTCAGGACAGGGCTTGTGACCTTCATCTTTGCAGTCCTGGTTCCTGACAGTGCCTGGCGTTGACAGCTCTCAAAAGCTTGTTGAATGAGTATCACTGAACAACAGTGTAAGGAGTTGTTAGAAATGGAAATGATTGTTGAATGAGTATCACTGAACAACAATGTAAGGAGTGGTTAGAAATGGAAATGCTCTGTTGGGGAAGTACAGAATGTAAACATGCCAAACCAGCTGTTTCAGTTTCCTGTGGCCATTTCTTAAAATGACAGCTCTCTCTCCCAGCAATAGATCTAGTCTGGATATTGTAATCTAATGTTACAGAGAAACTGCCCTGGGCTCTTGCTTTAGAAACAAGGTCATGTGGAGCTGGGCTAAAAGTAGAATTAGGTCTAAGAGCACACATTCTCAAATATCACAGCAATGGTAAATGTAAAAAGTAATAATCTTACTAAATTCTATAAATACCATTCCTATTAATAAGAAAGAATAAAGTCTGGATTTCTACCATTACACAAGCTCCTAAAGACCTTCTTAAATCATATAACCATTACATCTCCTCATTTTGAATGTCTCAATTTCCTTTAAATTCCTCTTTGACCCATAATTTGTATCAATGTACATTTAACAAATGCAAATATATGTAAACCCAGAAGCATACATTTTAGCTTCCAGAGCATTAAAGAAAGCAAAAGATGGAGTGATTTGACCTAAATCACTAGTTTAAATGATTTCTTTCTACAGGTACTACACATAATTAGTGGTAGGTTTCATTTTTATTTTATTACATTATTTTTAGGAACTTGTGAAGTTTTTATTAAATCCACACAAGTGAAAACCATATTGTGAGGAGCTGGGGAATGGGGCTACCAAGGACTGGGAGCCAGGCCACCAGAGGGGAAGAGCGGGCGGGGGCGGGAATAGGACAGACCCAGCTGAGCTTCAGGGGCCATCACCAGGGCCACTGCACAGCTCTTGGGCACTCAGCTCACCAGGCAAGTTTACTGGTGGGGGCTCACCAGCATAGCAGAGAACGTGGTGTTCCAAAAGCCCAAACTCTTGCCATGTCTTACAAGGCCCTAAATGACCTAGACCTCATTAAGTCTCTAACCCCTGCTTCACTGTGATTCAATTCCACTTCCATTTTGGTTCCTTGAACATTGCAAGTTTGTTCCTACTTCAGAAATCTTGCATTTACTGTTGCCTCTGCCTGGAATGCTCTTTCCGCAAATCATCACATATTTGGCCCTTTCTCAGAATTTGGTTTCAGTTCACCTGTTAAGGCCTCACAAAGGTCTTTTCTAAAATAAAAATACCTATTATTATTACCACCATTTCTTAAAAATACTAGTTTGTTTTATTGTCTTCATAACATATCACCATCCAAAATTAATACATTTATGAGTTTAATTATTACCCTTCTAAACATTAGTATAAGCCTCAGTTATGTTTGGTTCATTATATCCCGTACACCTAGGTCAGTTCCTTCCTTACATAATAGTACTTAATAAATATTCGTTGAATGAATTGCATTTACTTAAAGCTAAGAGAGTATTGATTGTACAATATATTATTTATACATTATTTATGCACCGCAAGAATAAAATATGTTGCCATTTTACTGACATTTTTATTACTTAGAATTTTTATATTTATTAAGAACTCTTTTAAACTTATTTAGACCTAGATTTAAGTGTCACTCTCATGTGTATATAAAGAAAAAAATAAGTACTATTAATGATGTTTATTATCGAAGTAAGTACATCCAAACCTGCAGAGAATGTTTATAAAAATTCGAGTCAAACAGGATTCATTTGGAAGCAAGATCTCAACAGACTGAGAATAAGTGCAGTTTCTTTCAGGTACTTGAAATGAGGGAGGGAACGTAAAAATTACCTGAAGGTGGAGAAAGGAAGGTGGAGATTGGATTACTAGACTGTTAAGATTATGTACTCTCAGCCCTAGCCAGTGTGGCTTAGTTGGTTAAGCATTGCCCTGTGCACCGAAAGGGCGCAGGTTTGATTCCTGGCCAGGGCACATAATCAGGTTGTGGGGTTTTTTTTTTCTCTCTCTCTCCATTCATGCCGGAAGCTGGTCCACCCTTGCTGCTTGACACAGTCGCTGCAGGGAAGAAACATCTGCACAGCTTATGTTTCAAGGGACCTGGCATATATGGCATATGTTTGGGAATCAGTAAAACCCCTTAACTAAGTGCCAGGCGGGTAGTTAATCACTTTACGAACAATCACGCTTAAACTACATAATCTTTATTTAGGATAATCTCCTACAGTTACTATCTTGTAGCTAGATAGAACAATAGAGTAACCTTGGAATGGAGATAAGAAACTGCCCTAAGCTTTGGAATAGAATGGATAGGATTAAAATCAACTGGTATAAATACAGATGTGACAGGACAATAAACACAGAACCTGGCTAGAGAACCTCCCTATGCTGATCAACTGAACAGCTGCCTCTGTGTCATTCCTTCTTCGCCAACTCCGTCCACCCCTGGACCTGCTGGGGATGGACCCCAACACATTCATCTAACATCAATAACAATACTTTTTAAAAAAGATTTTGTGGCCCTAGCCAGTCTTGCTCAGTGGATAGAGCATCGACCTGCAGACTGAAGGGTCCTGGGTTCGATTCTGGTCAGGGGCACATGGCCGGGTTGCAGGTTTGATTCCCAGTAGGAGGTGTGAAGAGGCAGCCAATCAATGATTCTCTCTCATCATTGATGTTTTTCTCTCTCTCTCTGAAATCAATATATATATATATATATATATATATATATATATATATATATATATA
This sequence comes from Myotis daubentonii, assembly GCF_963259705.1. Taxonomy (NCBI): domain Eukaryota; kingdom Metazoa; phylum Chordata; class Mammalia; order Chiroptera; family Vespertilionidae; genus Myotis; species Myotis daubentonii. The sequence goes on along the minus strand of NC_081857.1, from coordinate 35,753,127 downwards.
TGATTATGTGCTTTCTTGGGGATGGCTATGCTTTAGAAGAAGGAATCTGAAAGGGGGTATTCGAATAGTGTGTTAACCTAGATGCACAGAAATAATGGACAAGGCTTGCTTAAGGCAAAAATAAGCCTTTTACTAAAAGAAGTTGTGTGTCTAGGGCATGACTACCCACCATGAGTATGAAATTAGAAATTTATGATCAGATTACCCTGAGGTTACTTTCCATAGAAACCATTTTACCTTAGTCAGTTGGGTAGTGGTGTCTGCCAGGATTTATCATAGTAAAGTTACTATTTTCTCCTTTATAATTACTAAATTTTGGGGGGGGTGGATACGTTGGGACCATACTTGACTGAATAGTGTCTTCTCAAAATTTCCATCTACCCAGACCTTAGAATGTGACCTTGTTAGGAAAAAGGGTCTTTTGCAGACATAATCAAGTTAAAATGAAGTCATGTTTGATTAAGGAAAACCCTAATCCAGTGACTAGAGTCCTTAGAAAAGGGAGATTTAGACAGACCTACAGGGGGAACACCATGTGAAGACTGAGGCAAAGACTGTAGTGATGCATCTACAAGTCAAGGAACGCCAAGAACTGCCAGAAGCTAAGAGGGGCCTGGAGTACATTCTCCCTTAGAGGAAGGAACCATCCTTGCCAACACACCTTGATTTCAGATTTCTAGCCTCCAGAACTGTGGTAGAATACATTTCTGTTGTTTTAAGCCATCCAGTTTGTGGTAATTTTATTTTATTTTATTTTTTTTATTTTTTTATTTTTTAAATATATTTTATTGATTTTTTACAGGAAGGAAGGGAGAGGGATAGAGAGCCAGAAACATCGAAGAGAGAGAAACATCGACCAGCTGCCTCCTGCACACCCCCCACTGGGGACGTGCCCGCAACCAAGGTACACGCCCCTGACCGGAATCGAACCTGGGACCCCTCAGTCCGCAGGCTGACGCTCTATCCACTGAGCCAAACCGGTTTGGCCAGTTTGTGGTAATTTTAAAAAATACGTATTTTTTATTTCAGAGAGGAAGAGATAGAAACATCAATGAAAGAGAATCATTGATTGGCTGCCTCCTTCACGGGGTCTACTGGGGATTGAGCCCACAACCTTGGTATGTGCCCTTGAGCGGAATCAAACCCGGGACCCTTCAGTCTGCAGGCTGAAGCTCTAGCCACTGAGCCAAACTGGCTAGGGACAATTTGTGGTAATTTGTTATTGCAAATCTAGGAAATTAATACAGAGACTAAGCAAATATCCTTTTCTGCTTAAACTTTAGTCCACTAATTTTAGCATATATTGGTGGGCATCATTTGGCTCACAGATGTGCACATTATTTTCCACACAGAATTATTCTTGGCCCACAAATACTTGTAATGCAGCATTTCCTAAGAGTGCTTCATTGTTGTTTTTAGGATTTTATTCCAAACTGCTAAGAGCCACTATGGTAGGTAGAATTCTAAGATGGCCACCAAGATTCCCACCACCTGGTATACAGGCTTCTTTAAAAAAAAAAAAAGATATTTTTATTGGTTTCAGAGAGGGAATGATAGAAACATCAAAGATGACAGAGAATCATTGATTAGCTGCCTCCTGCATGCCCTCACAACCCGGGCGTGTGCCCTGACGGGGAATCAGCCCTGACCTCCTGCTGGTTCATAAATCCCCGCTCAACCCCTGAGCCACACCTGACTATATATGCTTCTTGAGCCTGGGCTGGACCTGTGGGTATTAGAGGATATCACTCCTTTATGGCAAAAGGCGTTACTGCAAATGTATTTAAGATCTCTAATCGCAGGGAAGGTGGGTGGGAGGACATCAACCAAAGAACTTGTATGCAAATATGCATAACCCAAGGACACAAAAGTGTGGTGAAGGCCTGGGGCAGGAGGCGGGGCCAGGCTAGAAGGGGCCAATGGGGAATGAAAGGGGACAAATGTAATACTTTCAACAAGAAGTATTTTTTTTTTAAGATATCTAATCAGAGGGAGATTATTGTGGTTGGGCCTCACCTAGTCTGGTGAGCTCTTAAAAGGGAATCTGGAGGTGGGAGATAAGGGAAGTCAGAGAGATGACCTTCTATTGGCCTTGAAGGCCTATATAAGTTCTATCCTATAAGTAAATGAATTTTGTCAACCACCTGAGATTCCAGAGGGTCCAGAGCCTTGTAGACTAAATTGTGCTAATTACACAATATTTATGAAAACCTTGTCTACTTAATAGGTTGCTATGCATGTGAAAAATAAACCTTTGCATTTCCTAATAATTAGACGCATTACTGAGTAAAATTAGCTGACGTTATCTAAATTAGTTTTTTGGTTTTCTTTTTTTTTTTTTTTTAAATATATTTTATTGATTTTTTACAGAGAGGAAGGGAGAGAGATGGAGAGTTAGAAACATCGATGAGAGAGAAACATCGATCAGCTGCCTCCTGCACATCTCCTACTGGGGATGTGCCCGCAACCCAGGTACATGCCCTTGACCGGAATCGAACCTGGGACCTTTCAGTCCGCAGGCCGACGCTCTATCCACTGAGCCAAACCGGCTTCGGCTTTTGGTTTTCTTTAGAAAAGATAAGTTTGTACTTAGGCTTTGCAAACCAGTCTAATCCCTCCATCCACTGCAAAAGAAACATTAATAGTCACTCAAATCAAAGTGAAAAAACATTCTTTCACTTTGTTAAGTACAGATTATCTTCAAAGTATTAACACCGGCCAGAATTTTATCATGTGAAGTAATGAGAGCTCTTTAGACTCATATTTCAAGCTTTTGATTTGCCAGGGAGAAAAGTTAACATGTGGATGTATCCTGATATCTGAGATGTAAAGAACTGTAAGATAACTTAAAAGCACATAAGACAAATAAAGGGACACCATGTTATACCTTAATGGGCCATTTGATTACCGTGTTCACTGAAAACTGACCATGGCAGCTGCCAAATAGTATAGGGTACCTATCTCTTGAATTGGAATTGTAGGACATACGGTGGCAAATGTCTGGGTTAAAAGATTAGTTACTCTTGGGAAGTGGGATAAAAATGCCTACACTTGGGGGAGAACGCTTTTCAAATTCTATGCAGGACTTTGAATAGAAACTTGATGAATTCTAAAAGAATATATACCTATTCATCAAAGCCTACTGTTGCAGGCAAAGTCTATTAGCATTACTGGGATCAGATGCTTTTAGGATATCTTAGATTTTGTTTTAACAGGATTTCATTTTTTATGGCAGTACAAAAGAAATTTTACATCACACAAAACATTAACATAAAACATTTTTTAATACTGTGCCTTTCCGATGCACTATGATGCTTAATGTTATTAGGAAATATTGACAGGTTTAGCATTTATTTCAGTTATTTGGGGATAAACCTAAATTGATAGTATAACATGAAGTAATGTGAGTAAACTGAGATGGAGGAATGAATTGATGAATGAGCCTAGTTGACTACTCAGCATTTGAATCTCAACATTGCTTGGTTGTCTAAAAGACATGTGAATGTAATGACTCTTGTTAGGTGGTGAAACTGTTTCCTTGTGGAAATGGATCTAAAAAGAAGTCAACTATTGGTACTAATAATGAAAGATATCCAAGTAAGTGATGGTTCTTAAAAGATAAGTTATATATAAACAGTAGAATGTAGTACCTAAGAACTATGATGTGAATAAACCTATTATATGCTCTTCACACTAGGTCAGTGGTCGGCAAGCTGCGGCTCAGCAAACCGTCGCTCGCCAGGCTCATGTGGCTCTTTGGCCTCTTGAGTGTGGCTCTTCCACAAAATACCGACTTCTGCACATGGACCATGAAGTTTCAATCGCACTGTACGTGCGTGCCCACACGTGGTATTTTGTGGCAGAGCCACACTCAAGGGGCCAAAGAGCCACATGTGGCTTGCAAGCCACGGTTTGCCGACCAGGGCACCAGGTAAACTACTGTAGGAGGAAAAAAATGAAAAATTGATTACTAATATCTAATGGAATAACTGAAAGCTACTTTTAGCATTTGAGCTAAGTGTGCATATGTGTGTCCACGTGCACAGGACAAACTTCTCAGCATTCTTTGAACACACAATGACTATATTACTACTGGAAAAAAAGCTGACTTATTTTCAAGTATGTTTCCTGGAGACTAGCAGTAGGTTCTCTCAAATTAAGAGTGAAGACACAAGGCCATGAAGTGCCAACTCTTAGCACCAGAGAGACTTAAAACTTCATAGAATGTGAATGACATTACAAATCAGAGAATTTGCCAATCTAGTTCTGTGGAATTATTGTATTTTTCTCAAATGGGAAATAATCCAGATTTATGCCAAATAGATTTAAAAAGCTCATCTCTTTTTAACTTTTTTCATAATTGCCATTTATAATCCTATATAAAATAAAATCGCTGCCTTTTGATACAATGCTCAAAGTTTCAGAGATGTGAAAAAAACAAAAATGAACCAAAAACATAGTTTATATAAATCAAGGTCCCAGATATGAAAATTAAAAGTAGTCTCTTAGAGAAAGGAATGGTGAAATTCAGTGAGGATTTTCACGAACACACCCCAAAACTGTTATGTGGACAGCCAATTTTGGCTGCCAATTCTAAACTGTCATCCGATTCCTTTAATCAACATTATTAAATCAAGTCCGAGGCAAGACACTGAAAGGACAATACTCAAGTAGAAAGATAGTAACTTCCTTCCTTGATAAACCATCTCCAGCTGTCGTTCAGAAGCTGAAGTTATTTGATGGCTGGGGAAGCAGTGTCCATTGAGTTTTCCTTTCTGACCTGAAGTGACTCACTGCTGATGGACAGTAATTCCCGAAGTTCCTTATTTTCAAGCTGAAAAAAAAAAAGCTATGTTTATATCAGGTATTTTGACTGTTTAATTGCATCAGAACACATTGTTTCGGGTCAGGGACAGAAAGCATATTATTTTAATTTTTAAAGTTTTAAGGAAAGAACTGAGAGTTTCCTAAAATACTACTTATTTATTAACTGAACAAACATTTACTGAGCAATTTTTATATGCTACTTTGTTAGGACTACCAAAAAAAAAAAAATACTCTCCACTAGAGGAATTTACTGCTTGTAATACTCTTTTTGGTTCCCTAAGTTTTGCTACTGTATCTTCTATCTTTCAAATTCCTAATAATACTTTAACTTCACTCAATCTTCTCTCCTGTATGTCCTAAAGGAAAGGAGAAGAAACTAATTCGCCACATAACCAGGTACCATGTGGGTGTCTTACATGTATTAACTCACAACCATCTGTAGGGTAGGTACCATTGCCTATACCAGTGATGGCGAACCTATGACACGCGTGTCAGAGGTGACACGCGAACTCATTTTTTTGGTTGATTTTTCTGTTAAATGGCATTTAAATATATAAAATAAATATCAAAAATATAAATCTTTGTTTTACTATGGTTGCAAATATCAAAAAATTTCTATATGTGACACGGCACCAGAGTTAAGTTAGGGTTTTTCAAAATGCTGACATGCCGAGCTCAAAAGGTTTGCCATCACTGGCCTATACCCATATTCTCTTTAAAATGAGGACAGTGTGGCTCACGAAAGTCCATAAACTTGTCCAAACTCAGATAACTTGGATGTGGTATTGCTGAGATCTCCATCTAATGCCTATGATTTTTCCACTTAAAGTATTAAGTAAAATTTGTCTCATGTTTCCTGAGGGCTCTTTCCATAACTAAGGAGAATGTAGACAAGGTTGTTCTATCCTTTGAACTAACTCCTAATTCCTACTTGGAACGTTGTCAATCCCTTTGATTTCCAGATAGGGCCGTTAGCACTCTTCATCCTTATTCTCTCTGCAGGAAATTCTGGTAAGCCATAGTGTTTTGAGGCAAGAATCAGAACCTATGGCAGTGATGGCGAACCTTTTGAGCTCAGCATGCCAGCATTTTGAAAAACCCTAACTTAACTCTGGTGCCGTGTCACATATAGAAATTTTTTGATATTTGCAACCATAGTAAAACAAAGACTTATATTTTTGATATTTATTTTATATATTTAAATGCCATTTAACAAAGAAAAATCAACCAAAAAAATGAGTTTGCATGTCACCTCTGACACGCGTGTCATAGGTTCGCCATCACTGACCTATGGTCATTAAATCTTCTACCATATCAAGTGCTTCCCCTTGTACTTTGTCTCTCTCTCCTGGCATTTATTTACCATGTCATATCTTACTAGAGGACAGGTGCACAGATTCGTGCACCGGTGGGGTCCCTCAGCCTGGCCTGCGCCCTCTCACAATCCAGCCCGGCAGGGACCGTGGGAGGCCGGCCGGCCAGGATGGGACTGCGGGAGGACTCCAGGGCATGTCTGGCCCATCTCGCCCAGTCTCAATAGGCCGGACCCCAGCAGCAAGCTAACCTACCGGTTGAAGCATCTGCTCCCTGATGGTCAGTGCACATCATAGCAACTGATCGAGCAGTTGACAGACTGGTCGACCCAATGGTTGGACACTTAGCATATTATATATGCCTAATTATAAGATATACTAGGGGCCCAGTGCACGAAATTCGTGCACTGGGTGTGGGGGGGGGGGAGTGTCCCTCAGCCCAGCCTGCCCCCTCTCACATACTGGGAGCCCTCAGGCGTTGACCCCCATCACCCTCCAATCGCAGGATCGGCCCCTAGCCCAGGCCTGACGCCTCTGACAGAGGTGTCAGGCCTGGGCAGGGGACCCTCATTTCCCCCCATCATTGGTTCTGCCTCCAGCCCAGGCCTGATGCCTCTGGCCCAGGCATCAGGCCTGGGCAGGGGACCCCCAGACCCCTCCGATTGCTGGCTCTGCCCCTTGCCCAGGCCTGATGCCTCGGCCAGAGGCGTAGACCCCTATCACCCTCCGATCACCTGATCGGCCCCTTGCCCAGGCCTGACGCCTCCGCCAGACGTGTCGGGCTTGGACAGGGGACCCCCACCTCCCCCCGATCACTGGCTCTGGCCCCCGCCCAGGCCTGAGGCCTCTGGCCCAGGAATCATGCCTGGGCAGGGGACCCCCATCTCCCTCTGATCGCTTGCTCCACCCCCTGCCCAAGCCTGACGCCTCTGACCCAGGCTTCAGGCCTGGGCAAGGGGACCATCATATCCCCCCAATCCCCGGTTCAGCCCCCCGCCCAGGCCTGATGCCTCAGCCAGAGGAGTTGACCCTCATCACCCTCTGATCACCAATCACCGGATCGGCCCCTTGACCAGGCCTGAGGCCTCCGGCAGAGGTGTCAGGCCTGGGCAGGGGACCCCCAGCTCCCCGCGGTTGCAGGCTCTGCCCCTGCCCAGGCCTAACACCTCTGGCTGAGGCGTCCGGCTCGGGCAGGGGGGACCCGCAGCAGCAGCGGCCCCGCAATCGTGGGCTCCGCTTTAGGCCCAGGCAAGGGACCCCTAGCTCCCGGGACTGCCAGCTTCGACCGTGTCCAGCTCCCATCGCTGGCTCCACCCCTACTTCCTGCTATCACTGGCCAGGGCGGCAAAGGCGCCTGATTCTCCAATCATGCCCTGCCCCCCAGCTCTTAGCTCCCCCCTGGGTTTCCGATCACTGTCAGTGGCAGGGGGCTTCTTCCTGCTTTCCCTTTCGCCTCCCTGCATTGTGCCTACATATGCAAATTAACCGCCATCTTGTTGGCAGTTAGCTGCCAATCATAGTTGGCAGTTAATTTGCATATAGCCCTGATTAGCCAATGAAAAGGGTATCGTCGTACGCCAATTACCATTTTTCTCTTTTATTAGTGTAGATATGTATATATATGGAATTTACTACTTGTAATACTCTTTTTGGTTCCCCAAGTTTTGCTACTGTATCTTCTATCTTTCAAATTCCTAATAATACTTTCACATAAGTACAATAAGTCTTCATTTAAAGTTATCAATATTGTCGAAACCGGTTTGGCTCGGTGGATAGAGCGTCGGCCTGCGGACTGAAAGGTCCCAGGTTCGATTCCGGTCGAGGGCATGTACCTGGGTTGCAGGCACATCCCCAGTGGGAGATGTGCAGGAGGCAGCTGATCGATGTTTCTCTCATCGATGTTTCTAACTCTCTATCTCTCTCCCTTCCTCTCTGTAAAAAATCAATAAAATATATATATAAAAAAAATAAAGTTATCAATAGGTACTGCGGCTTTAAGCAAAACAATGTATAAAGAAACCAATTTTACCATAGGCTAAATGATATAAACAAGAGTTAAGTTCCTATGGCATCTCATCAATGTTGTAATGAAATGACATTGAAAAAAATGAAGTTATTCAAGGACCTGCAGTACCAGTTTTGTTCCTTTTACTAGACTCTGAGTAGGGATCGTAGCTTTCTTTTTCTGTTATTTCTCAAAGGGCTCATGATAGCACCTAGTAATCAGCAGCATTCAAACCATCTATGTTTTTCCTTAACAATTTTATGGGCATTCTAACACCCCAGGCCTTTCTTTGTAGAGTATTTCAATTTTAATCAAAATATTTTATGAAAATAGCTTTAAAAAAAATCAAGATTACAAGGCTTATAAAGTAAACAGTTATCCCTTGGCTTTGTTCCCTGAAGGCAACCACTTTTAATACTTTTATCTGTTTCTTTAGCATTTACTTCTATAATCACCCTATATAATAAAAAACTAATATGCAAATCGAACAAACAGCGGAATGACCAGTCGCTATGACACGCACTGTCCACCAGGGGGCAGATGGTCAACACAGGAGCTGCCCCCTGATGATCAGTGCGGTCCCATAGGAGGAGCACCACTTGGCCAGAAGCCCTGAGCCAGGCTCACTGTTGGCAAGCACAGCAGCGGTGGTGGGAGCCTCTCTTGCCTCCATAGCAGTGCTAAGGATGTCCAAGCAGGCCTAAGCCATCAGTTGGACATGCCCCAAGGGCTCCCGGACTGTGAGAAGGCACAGGCTGGGCTGAGGGACCCTATCCCCTTGAGTACTCAAATTTTGTGCACCGGACCTCTAGTTTTAAATAATATGCCTGTACTGGTATTTCCTTATCATCAACTTTAGACATTAACTGTTTGACTTCCTTTAATGGCAGATGAGGGATTTTAATTCACAGGTAATCTGTCCTTTCCACACTCTCTGCCCTCTGGATATAACATCTCAGTTTCTAGCCAGTACATAATTGGCATTTTCATTGCTTGCTGCTGACTACATTTCCTTTTATGAAAAGGGTATGGAGTAGTTTTGATTTTAAATCAGAAGAAGCACACAGAAAACTTCAATACATTGCAGTGACAGGATGGCGATGGCATTCTTCCAGACTCTATGAAAACTTGCTGAAATACTGTGAACCTAAAATAGCAACAATCTTACCTCTAATTGGGCTAGTTTTTCCTGAATCTTACAAAATTGGTCATCATCCACCTGAACTGCTTTCCTCATTACTTCTCCCATTTCACAGATTCTGTCAATCTGACTCTCAATTTCCTGTGAAGACAACACAAAAAAGGTGAAAAAGTCATCTTTTCTACAGATATGAAGTTCATGAGAATATGGCCATTATGATGTTAAAAATTTAATCTATGCTACAGAGGTTACACAGCCAATTCACCATAATCTGAGTCCTCAGAGGTAGAACCAGAATAAAGTTATCCTGTGGTATTCACAAATAATTTGTTTTCAAAAGATCGATTCTAGTCTGACCACCCACTGGATGTTGGACAGCATCTCTAAGGGGCTTCCTAACTTAAACTTGAATACTTTTATTGGCAAGAAGGTCAACAGATTCAAAGGTACCTTATTCCATCTTTGGACTTACCTTTTTTTATTTTTACTGATTTTCAGAGAGAGAAGAAGGGAGAAGGAGAGAGAAACATCAATGTGAGAGCAAAACATCGGTCGGCTGCCTCCTGCATACTCCCTCGCTGGGGATGGAGCCTGAAACCCTGGCACGTACTCTGACTGGGAATCAAACCAGCAACCTTTTGGTGCATGTGACCTCACCCAACTGAGCCATACCAGCCAGTGCTGTTCTTATCTTTTAACAAGTTTTTCATATGAACTAAAATCTGTTTCCTTCAAGGTTCAAATTTTCTCCTGTAGTCTAAGAAAAATAAAATTTATCTTTCTCTTCCATGTGAAAGCCATTCACATATTTAAAGCATCACTGTTCCCTAAGACTTTTCTTAAGTCAGTAAAATGCTTTCAGTGGAATCTAGGATGAAACTTTTCCTAAATTTCACTGCAGCAAATAGTGAGGCACTAATCTATTAATTCATGATTAAATGATACAGTACATGTGAATGTACAAGGACAACCATAAAGCACTCTACAGACATAAGAACAATTACTGGGTCTCTCAAGTTCAATCATAATCAACCAAAGTGTAGAAATGATGCCCTGTATATGTATTTTTATTTATTTATTTTTAAAATGTATTTTATTGATTTTTTACAGAGAAAGGGAGAGGGATAGTTAGAAACATTGATGAGAAACATCAATTCAGTTGCCTCCTGCACACTCCCTACTGGGGATGTGCCCACAACCAAGGTATATGCCCTTGACCGGAATTGAACCTGGGACCCTTCAGTCTGCAGGCCAACGCTCTATCCACTGAGCCAAACCAGCTAGGGCTGTATATGTATTTTTAAACCATACTTTTGTCTCCTTATGAGCATGATGTTATGTGGTTCAGTTTAATAAAAGTTTCCTGACAGCCTGCTATGTGCCAGGTACTATGTTAGGGATAAAAGATGAATTTATGTTTCTTATAACCAAGAAGCTTACAAGTTAGTAAAATGTACAATCATAACCAATCAGGTATTTACTGAGCCTCTTTGACACTAACTAGCATTATGTTTGGTGGAAGAACTAAGCATTCATTAGCATCTGGGGAAGATATTGGTGAGGGAGAAAGGATCCTTAGTCCTATCAGATGAAAGGACCTGAGGACCCCTTATCCTTCTTTTTATTCAAATCTTTACAAAGCTACGGCAGAACCAACAGTGAATGTGATAAACACGAAAGGAAAAAAAGCTTACTCTTCTTCAAAAACAGGCACACAAGGTAACACAATTTCAAGATTTCAATTCAGTTCATTTAGAATTTATCAAACTTACTGCCGAGTGAGTCTGGTGAGCTTTCAGGACTGGTTCAGCATCCACTGCTTTTTTAGCAACCATTAATTGTAGCATCTGCTTCCGGTATTTGCTCATGATGAGTTCCAAAGCATCCTGGTGTTCCTCCAAGGAAACCCACAGTTCTGTCAAAAATAAAATAACTTGGCAGCTATGTCTGAGAGAGAGCTTTCAAAGGCAAACTCTTAACAGTTGGAATTTTATGACACTCCATGAGAATTGTGATTCCACATTTGTGAATCATTGTTTAAGTCCACAAAATACAACAGTTAAGGTCAATGTGAAACATAACTTTCTAGGCAGAGGCAGCATAGTTTGGTAGAAACATGGGATTTGGAATCAGAAGGCATGGGTTTGAGTTCAGTTCTGTGAGTGATTAGCTTAATACTCTTAAGCAAAGTATTTAACCTCTCTGAGCCTATTTCGTATCTAGCTCATATACCTCAATATGAAAATATAAGAATACAATGGGATGATACATGTGGAAGCCCTGTCAACTGACATACAAATAACTATTCATACTTCTATCACTAATAATGTACTTATCGAGCCTAAGAATATACATCCTGAGTATAAGACTCAGCTCTTCCACTTCGTACAAGAACATAAAAGAACTCTTCAATCTTTTTAAAAACTTTTCAATCTTAACTGTAGTACATTTGAATATTTAAACTTTACATTTTAATCCCTTGAGGATATAAACTCTAATTCACCTCTACTAAGCACTCTTTGATAAGCTGCCTATAAATATAGACAACCTTGAAAAGGGTAATGTAACCAACTTTATTTTACTGGACCAGCACAGGATAATTCTGTTACTAAAAGTACTGATTGGGAAATACAATGCATTTTAGTAAACGGTTGGGCAGTTTTGCGAGAACTTTCGCATTATTTTAACTGGGAATGAGAAAGTCACAATAACTACACAAAAAGGCCTGACTAACCTCTGTTTTCCTGCTGCAAGTCTCTAATCTGCGTGTTCTCTTGGGACAGCAGAATGTGAGGTTTGTATTTGGACATGTCCTTTATGTCGGATGCATCCTCTTGATACTGGACAAACAGAGACAGACTAAGCACAGGTGCGACCTAAGAAGCAGGAGGCAGGGCTCCCGGGCAGCGTCCTCAGCCCCGATCCCGCAGAAAGGTCTCACCGCCGCCGCCCCCCCTTCCCCCGCCCAGGCATACATTCCAGGCCGAGGTCCCACTTGACTTCACCCTCCACCGGCCAAGAGCCCAGAAACTGAGGGCACGGAGCCCTCCTCTCTGCCAGACCTGGTCCGGAAGCGCCGTCCCCGCCTCCCGCATAGCGGCCACCCGCCGGTGCAGCGCCGCCGACTGATCCACCAGCGACTCCGCGGCCGCATCGTGCTCCCGCAGCCTCTCCAGCAGCGTCTTGGCGTCGGTCAGGATCTTCTCGATGGTGCAGCTCATAGCGACTGCAAGACCACAGCCTCAGCGCTGCTCGCCTAAGCGAACCTGTCCCAGCGTCAGAGACGTCACTTCCGGTATGCTTAAAAGGCATCGGCTCGCCGCCGCCTGCGCCTGCGCACTAGCTGCCAAGTCCGTGGATGACCTGCCTGCTTTCACCCGAGGCTTCCCTGCAGCCCCGCCCTGCACCGAGCCGGAGGCCTGCCCTTGCCACGCCCTTGGTTTCCTGTTCCCACGGCCTGGTGGGCAAGTTTGGATTTGCGGGGCAGGTGGAGTTTCTTTACTGTTTTGTTTTTTTAGGGCATGTTTATTACAGCTGGGAACAGCGAAACAAGGAAGGGCTTAGGGTAGAAGAAGCAACAGGGAAGAGCCTAGCTGGCGGTTTGGGCTCTAGAAATGTGGTAGGAAAGAAATGGGCCTAGGTGGGGCTGCTTTGGCTCCCTGAGAAGTCAGAGAAAAGGGGGCCTGGAGCCAGGTTCAGGGGGTTAGCCCCAGCCGAGCTGCCGCTGCCCACTGCTCCCCTGGTTGTAAGTCTCTGGAGACCCTTAGAGTTTAGATGCCCTTCTTTGTTTCAGGAACTGTTCAGTGTCTGGGAATTCAGCATCATCTTTGCTTCCAAACCTGCTCCTCCTGTTTTAGTAAAGAGCACATTCATACACCCACTTGCCCAAAACAGAATCCTGAAAGTCATCCTTTATTCTTCCTACTAAGTCTTTTTTTTATATATACATATATATATTATTGATTTTTCACAGAGAGGAAGGGAGAGAGACAGAGAGTTAGAAACTTCCATGGGAGAGAAACATCGATCAGCCGCCTCCTGCACATCTCCTACTGGGGATGTGCCCGCAACCCAGGTACATGCCCTTGACCGGAATCGAACCTGGGACCTTTCAGTCTGCAGGCCAACGCTCTATCCACTGAGCCAAACCGGTTTCGGCATTCCTATGAAGTCTTTACACTTAATCAGTTTCCAAAGCAACCCATCTCTTGTATCTTCAGAACATAGTTCCTTTTTTGTATTTTACTGCTAGGGCCATCATTCTTTCTCACCAGTTTCCAACTGGTCTTCTCCCTACTCAAGTCATCTCCTCCTCTAGTAGCTCTCCCTCAAGGTTACCACAACCCCTTGCCCTTTTAATGGCAAGTAATTATTTCTGTGGCCCACACCATTAGGACTGAATTAGACTGGTCATGCTAATTCCACAATGAACTGACAAACAATTATTCTTATTTCCTTGTGTAAAACCTCCATTTTATTTGAAGTTTGTTTCATCTAGCTGAAGATTCTTCTCTTCTTCCTAATTATCTCCTATCTTGGTTATTCTCCTTTATTCACAGAAGACTTGAGTTGGCTTATAGTCTTTTTGATTAATCCATATGTAGCTCTCATCTTGAGTGATAGTCATATCCATGTGAACTATTCATGTAATGTTCTATTCTTCTTTGGCCTCCTCAGTTCTAGAAACATTTAATTTATTTTGGCTATCCATGGCCAAGCCCTTTATCATTCACCAAAAATTGTTCCTCATCGGAAATGTTAAGCTTTAATATCTAACTATTTGATTGTAACCTTTGCTTCAATCTATCTAGTTCTTGTAACCCTTTCTCCCACTACTTTCTCTTTGACCTCATCCAGCTCCAAGATTTCTGAAAATACTCATATTCTCCCTAACTATCAGACTCTTTCCTTATAGTTTAATTTTCTTTCCTTTACCAGACTGGGCTCTTATGATTGGCAATCTGAACCATTGTCTTTCTAACATCCCTAATTTATTTTCACCTCTATTTTAAAGCCAAATTCAAGCAGTGAACTCCAACCTCTGACCCATCCCATGATTTTAATAGTGGCTAAAAAGGGATACAGAAACAATGGAAGGCTTTTGTTTCTGTTTTGCTTTTGTTTTAATGAACAAATCTTGAGCATATTTAAAAGGCTTTATAGAGGAAGGATCCAAACGAGAGACACGAGAAAGTAGGGAGATTTTTAAAAATTATATTTTTATTTATTTCAGAAAGGGAGAGGGAGAGAGATATAGAAACATCAATGATGAGAATCATTGATTGGCTGCCTCCAGCATGCTCCCTACTGGGAGCCGAGCCCACAACCGGGCATGTACCCTGACAGAAAAACGAATGACCTCCTGGTTCATAGGTTGACGCTCAATCACAAAACCATGCTGCCCAGGCAGTAGGGGGATTTTTGAAGGAGGAAGAACCAGGAGGAGAAGGGGCATAATAGCTACTTAATCTTTGCTGGATATTGATTGGGATGATGGGCATAGATTTCAGCACATAGGTGAATATGCTGGACTGGAATAAGAAACATTCCATTCTCCTTAATTACAAGGAAAATAAAAAGGATAAGAACAAATATAGATTCTAAGGGGGGAAACATGAAGTTGAAGGGAATTGTAACCTTGAAGCCATCCCAGTGCTTCTGCATCCCTTCAGTAAACCAATAAGATAAGCTCAGGCAATTTTAGTGTTATGGGTATTACAGAATTACCCAACATCTCTTTTGCTTGTTCTGACTATTTCTATTCTGAGCTAATTTCTTTCTGGCTCCTGTTTCTTGGCTCCATTTCCTCATACACTTTGGGCCAGGAAGCAATTTTGGGTCTCCCTACCTTCATTTTCAGATGGCCCTATCAGAAATTCTACTCCTGCCTCTCTCAGTGTGTATACCTTATCCCAGTGATCCTCTAATGATCCAAATGCCAAACCTGACCGACAGGGCAGTGTTCCTGCCCCACTTACATGAGCTCTAGTGAGGGAGGGACTTGGATATTTTATTGAAAATCTCTCTCTGGTACCATGCCCATTGCTGTAGCCATACCACAGAACCTGAGATACCCTGCTCAGAGGTGTCGGAGGACAGTGGGCAGACTGTGGTCCCAATGGTCCACAACAGAGAAGGGTGGCGAGACTCAACTTTACCTGCCCCTAGCACCCCCACAGCTTCTGTCATTGTCCACACACCTACACTGCACCTTGCTGATGTCAAGCTTTTGATACCACTGGAAAAAATTTGCAGCAATTCAAAATGCAAATCTTTAGAGACACTTAGAATCTATGTTTAGGAAGCATAGATGTACAGCATTACATGCTCCATATTACATTTATTAACTAGCTCATTTTGCTCCTTTTTCCTTCTCCAAATTGTAAATTTTGAGCTTTCAGACCTGTTTTTTCCTGTTGTTGCTAACTAATGGCTTTCTAGCACTTGGCCTTGAAAAACCACAGACCCTCATACTTATAGTGAAAGAAATCTCAGCAAGATAAGGAAAAATGTTTAGTCTTTTTGAAAGAAAAGCAGATATTAGTTTTTATTATGAAACTCTCCTTGTAACTGTTAATTCTAATTAAGGGACACCTTGACTTTAGAAACTGTTGCTGCAACCTATGATTAGAAGGCTGTATTCTGATATGAAAATTCTTCAAATCTAGTTCTCATGTGATGTTTAATAAAGCAAGTATATATAAATTTAATATATCAATTCCATATTGAAATTCCAAAAATTAAATAATAGTAGTGAATGTTTCTAAAGCACTTCCCTCTTTGACACTTTAGTTTCACCAGCCACAAGTGATTAGATTTATGCTAATTAACACAAAAACAACTATTTACACTGCATCTTCCTCCTAATGCCTTTACTTTCTATCACATTTATTTTTTTTTAGGCTGAAGAGAATAAATCACTCTAATTTCCAGTGTTTAACTACAGTTATCAAATGTTATAAATCAAGTTTATTTTTTCCATTGAGTTGGTTCATTAACTTACCACTGCTTCCTATCTTGCCTTACTAATCTTTTTAATATATTTTTATTGATTTCAGAGAGGAAGGGAGAGGGAGAGATAGAAACATCAATGATGAATCATTGATTGGCTGCCTCCTGCACACCCCCTACTGGGGACGAGCAGCAACCCGGACATGTGCCCTTGACTGGAATTGAATCTAGGACCCATCAGTCTGCAGGTTGACACTCTATCCACTGAGCCAAACCGGCTAGGCCTGCCTTACTAATTTTTAAAGAGTCTGTTTAAGTGAAATGTTATTCCAGAAATCTTCACTTACCTCCCCAGTTAAGTGTACCTCCTCTCTGCTTTCATAGAAGCTGGTGTGTAACTTTACTGCCTTTCAAGGACTTTTTCAGGATCATCTTCTATATCAGTCAGGATTCAGAAAAGCAGAAGTAGGAATTTTAAGGAATTTATTATGAGGAATTCGTTGATGTACTTGTGGAGCCTGTCTAAGCAAGACCAAGGTCCATCAGCAGGTGGTTAGGAAGAGAAGTTCCCCAGCAGGCTAAACCCATGGGCATGAGTTGTTTGGAGTCTTCTTTCACACTCCCTTTCCTCTTTGCATCATTAATCTCTCCCCTCTTCTCCGAGATCATTCCCATCATCTTACATAGTCTACAACTTCATGTTAAGACAACAAAATAAAACAGGAAAATCTACAACCTAATAACCCAATCTAGATACCATCCCGCTTCTCTGCTCCCCCTCACAGCAAAGTCAGAAACTGGATGTGTCAGGAAAAATAGAGATGCATATTGAAGCTGTGCTATGTTCTGTGAAAGTAGGACTGAGACCAGAACCTAAAGTCAGGTAAAATAGGAGTCATGAGGGTAGAGGAAGTGAGACTAGGAGAATAGGAGTTTAGTGGTGGGGCATGTTTTTTTACCTTACCTCTTTAGAAATGCCTTACAGGGATGAAACTATAAACCTAGTATTCAACAGACTTTGTTTATGTGGCATTTTTAAAAATCATAATGAAGTTATTTATATATTAGAGGCCCGGTGCACAAATTTGTGCATGGGTGGGGTCCGGCTGATCAGGGGTGGGGTTGGCTTGGGGGAGGGATATGGGAGGTTGGGTTGGGGGGCTGATCGGGGCCCCGATCGGGCTGGTTGGCCACCACAGTGCATGTCATAGCGACCAGTCGTAACGGTCGTTCCATCATTGAGGTTGCTTGACTGTTACATATATATAGACTTGTTAACTCATTGAATTTTCATTGGGTTTATCTCTGCTACTAGCTAGCTATGAGAACTTGAACAAGCAGTAGTCTCTAATTGTTTTGCAGTTTTTCTTGGCCAAAAAAATGAGAGGATTGGAGTAGATGACTTATACACATATCACATTGTACCAAGTTATGATTTGTTTGTTATTCGCACTTCTATTTGGCTTTAACAATTTTTTTTTGTGGCTAATGAAAAGTTGAATTTTTATAGCACCTGTATTAGTGGAATTTCTTTGCTAAATGTCTGTACTTATGGTTACCCTTTTAAAAGTAGCTACTTTCCCTCCCTATATTCTTAACCTCTTTACTTTTATTTTTTCTATAACACCTATTACTGTAATTTATTTTTAAAAATGTGTACATGTCTCTTTCCTCCCCTACTCCTCCCAGACCCAGGATATAGGCTCAATGAGGGGCAGAAAATTTTGTTTTGTTTGCTGCTGTATCTCTAACACAATGACTGGATGAATGAGTGCTGCTGCCTAACCAGTAAGAATACTCTTCATAGAGTATTATGAAGATTAAATAAGACATTGCATAGATGTAATTTACTTAGCATAATATTTGGCATATACTAGTATTAAGAATTCTGTAAATATTTTTAATTTGTTTTAAATTCATTATCTTCTACAATTTTCTAGTATTCATTAATATAAATATGACAATGTTTTGCAGATTGTCCATGCCTGCCGGGAGCCGGTCCATGCTTGCTGTTTCAAGGGACCTGGCATATATGGCATACTTTTTCTTAATATGTTTGCTCACCTTCTTGGCGCTGTGTTTTAACCAAGGTCACCTCTCCGAGAAAGGTTGAATCCCCAGGTAGGGATTTTCCCCTGAAGTTAGGGAGGGAATAAAACCCCTCAACTAAGTGCCAGGCGGGTAATTAATCCCTTTAACTATGAACAATCATGCTTAAACTACATAATCTTTTCTCCCTGGAATGGAGATAAGAAATGCCCTAACCTTTGTAATAGAGATTGATAGGATTGAATCAACTGGTATAAATACAGTTGTAACAAAACAGAAACACTCAGAACTTAGAACACAGAACTCATGAGACAGAATTCAGAAGACAGAAAGACTCAGAACTTAGAACAGAATCAAGAAGACAGAACCTACACGGAGCCTGGAGACAGAAGAACTTTGCTGGAGAGAGCATGCCGGAGGATCCTGGAGAGGGACTGGCCTCGGAGCCTAGAGACAGAGCCTAGCGGGAGAACATGGCAAGGGATCCTGGACTGAACCTGACTACAGAGATTGGCAGGAGAACCTGACTGGAACCTGGACACTGAACCTGACTGGAGAGCCTGGACAGAACCTGGCTGGAGAACCTAGCGAGGGAACATGGCTACAGAACCTCGCTGGAGATCCAAAGCAGAACCTCTCTGGAGATCCAGACCAGAACTTGGCTGGAGATCCTGGCTAGAGATCCTGGCTAGGCTGCTGATCAACTGAACACTGTCTCCGTGTCATTCCTTCTTCGCCGACTCCGTCCACACCTTTGGGGAACCCCTGGACCCGCTGGGGCAGGACCCCGGCACATGCCTTAAAAATAAGCAACATGTGGAAAATTTACAAGAACCAATTTTACAAATTTTGTACAAATATTCAAAAATTTATCATCCAGAAAACCTACAGCATTTTGCTCGGCTCATAGGGAGGCTGACAGAACTGAGGACACTCAATCACAGCCATTCAGAAATACTTAGCATTTGGAAAACAAAGGACCCCAAATTGGCTAGTTTATTCTCTGAGAAATGGAATCTGAATTCAAATTGCTGAAATTTTAAAATGTGGTGTGCCTTAAAATTCCTAAATCTAGGTTACTGTATCATTATAGGATGACTGATTTGAAAAACACGAGTGGCATTACTATAGTTTCAATATATCACCATAAAATGGACATCACCAGGACTCATCAATTTTGTGGAATATACGGCCACCACTAGAGGGACATATGGGATTCTTTTCAATATTGGATTCGAAAGAAGCAACCGTTATTGTTACTGTATGTTTCCTTCAAGAGGGAATAATGCTCAGTAGAGTTATTACCTGAAGAAACTACTTTTTCATTTAGTTTAAAATTGAATGAAAAATATGTAGATTTCTTATAGACATGAAAAAGGCTATCTAGGGGAAACAATGTAATCAGAATAAAGGCAGTTTGTGAACCTCATTAAGTAATATGTGATTGATGGATAAGGAACTAACATTTTAAACCTATTCCTGTTACAGTACTTTATAAAGAGGAAAAGAGTTTTGTTCAACTTTCTCCTTTTCTTAATGTCTTTAAAAAAGAGATCTTTTATAAGCCCAAATTTAAAAAATTATGGTGGCAAGATACTGAAAAAAAATAGTGACAAATCACTAAAACATTGTAACATATATTGGGAAGTTTAGCACAATTTACTGCTCATTCTGGTAGACAATATTTTTATATTTGTTTTTTCAATACTTTTGGTAGAAAAAATGAAGTTCTTAAAATCTTTCCACAAATATTTTCATTCTTGTGAGGATGAAAAGAATAGGATGGTTATACATTAAAAATAAATTTCATGTGAAATCTATGGTGGCACTATTCTTTTGAAAGACTGGATGCAAATAAATACCGTGAATTAAGTTAATTTAATAGTGGGGGTAGCATTTTGGTTTTCAATAAAGAAAAAAAAAGACCATAGTTGAATTTTTCATTGTTGTAAAACTTGTAATATTTAATTTATACCCTCAACTTTAAAATATCTTACTCAGTGTATCAATTACTAGGGGATACCTTGTGCATATTCTTGGTATCATTTCTTGGAGGGAATATTTCATCCTTTTTAGGGTACCTAGACTCAGTTTTCTTTAAAATGTAAAATGAGTAACACTTGAACATCCTTTCCAGCTCCAACATTTTGTAATTTTAGCAGAAAATAGTATGGCTGATAAATTTATACAAATTTAAACAAAATGGGTTATTTAAAAATATTACTGAAATCCTTTCAAAAGGCATCACTTACATCCATGGAGAAAGTTAGGAAAACTCATTGCTCACACCTGGGACTTAACACACAGTATTTATTGTATCTGGTCTCCCAAGCCTGAAACCAGGGGTCACCCTCAGACATTTCTTTCGTTGCTCACTGTTCAAAAATCGTATCCCAGCCTATCAGTTCCTGTTATTTTTGACACCTTTTCACGTCCACTATCACTGTCGTAGCTCACACCTTACAAAGCTACTGAAACTAGATCTTCAGCTCCGGTCGGTCCCACAAGCCTAAGCCATTTGCATTCCACAAATTTCCCTCTGAACTTGGTCGCGCCTCCCTTTCTGCTCGGTCTCCCGGTTCCCATGCCGGAGGCTCAGGTCCAAGCCCCGCAAGGCCTTCCCACCTGCCGTCTCCAGTCTCATTTCCTGTTTTCCCACTTCGTCCTCACAACCGAGACGCTTCTTGGACTCACTCTCGTACGCATCTCTCGCAATGCCAGCGGCTTCACCAACCGTCCTTGTGCCATGAAGACTCTTATTTATTTTATTTGAGTCTGTACACATGGTTTATTCATTTATTTTTTGAGGAAAGTAGTTTTTTATAGAGGAGAGAGTTTCAGGCGCAACCATACCACGTGTCCATTTAACTGGCTCAATTAGGCTCTGAAATTACATCCGCAGGGAAAACGTTGGTTCACATGTCCACAGTATTTACAAATATTCTTTCACGACTCCATCAGGAATACTCTTTATCCCGTCCCCTACCTGGCCAACTCTGTAAGGCAGTGGTGCTCAACCTTCTGGCCCTTTAAACACAGTTCCTCATGTTGTGACCCAACCATAAAATTATTTTCGTTGCTACTTCATAACTGTAATGTTGCTACTGTTATGAATCGTCATGTAAATATCTGATATGTAGAATGGTCTCAGGCGACCACAGGGGTCGTTTGACCGCTAAAGGGGTCGCGACCCATAAGTTGAGAACCGCTGCAGTAAGAGAAGCGTAGCACGTGACCAGGCCTCTGGGGGGGGTGGGGGGGCCCAAGCCACTGTGAGCACTGCCTTCCCTGAGTCCTAACCTCTCGGGAAACATGACCACCTTTCCATGACGACGCGAGGTTGTAACTGTTCGTATTTCCGTTTCCTTCCTAAGGCTGAGCTCTCGAGGACAGAAGTGGGTTTTTCACGCTCAGCTCCCACCCATCACAGCGCCTGGGAGTTGAAAGCACGGAACCTGCACAGAGCGCCGGAATACCGGAAAGAACCGGTTACTGACCCAAGGGGAAATCTCGCGAGATGTCAGCCGTGCGTGCTCACGTGCTCACGCGATTGACCGTTATTGACGGTTATTTAGCCGTTAAACCGCCACCTGGCCTCGTCACATCACTCCGTCCTGCAGTCCGAACAGGCGGGGCGGTGTCCCCGCCTTTTCTGAAGTTCGGAGGCCTACGTTCTGGTAGGTTCTTTCAGCCGCCTTCCTTGGTGGCGGGTGGGCGGGACCCTCGCGGACTTTAATACCTGGGCGGGTGTGCCGACTTCCTTTGTGGAGGCCAGGACTGGAGCTCGGCCATGTTTTGAGACTGCGCCTCCCAACGCAGGCGGCGAGTCTCCCGAGCCTCCTGGGTGGCGGGCCGAGAACCCGAGGGTGTTCGCGTCTCCCCCCCCCCATCCTCCCCCCCGGCCCCCCCCATCCTCCCCCCCGGCCCCCCCCCCCCCCCCCCCCCGCGAGACCGGGGAACGCGGAACCCGCCTTCCTTTCAGGTCACAGTGTGATGCCGTGTTCGAGTTTCTCCCAAATTCTTGTTGTCGGTGGGGGAGAGGGAGGGAAAGAGGGGGTGGGAACAAACAGGGGTGCATTTGCTCGGACCCCCGCAGGGACAAGCGAAAGTCCCATCCATTCCTTTAGATGGTTCCTGAGTATACCAACGTCACCTTTAATTTGTTCATTTTTAATTTATCTGTATTGTTGAAAGTGTTACAGGTGTCTCCCCCTCCACCCTGCACCCACGCCTCCCAGGCCTTCCCCACACTGTTGTCTGTGCCCGTGGGCTCTGCCTGTATGCATACGGGTCCCCCGGGTAGTCTCTCCTTTTAAAATATTAATGAGACAGTGAAACAGTTTCCCCTCCCGCCCCCTCCCCGCTTTGGGGCAACAGGTCGTCCCAAGGACCGCGCGAGAGTAGATGGACAAACAGAAGCTGTTTACCCTGTTCGTGCCGCCGAGGGTGAGCAGCAGTCAGGTATCCACAGTGAAGCCGCAGACCCTTGCAGGAGAGTCCGATTTCTTCCCGGTAAACTTGCATCGGAATCTTGGATTGGACTGTTCTCGAGGCAAATGAAGCCGGTGTACTCTCTTGGTGGTATTTTTTATAAGTCTTTCCAATTAATGTAGTCTGATTTACCCGAGAATTTTGTTTTTTAATATATTTTTATTGATTTCAGAGAGGAAGGGAGAGGGAGACAAACATCAGCGATGAGAGGGAGTCAGTGATCGGCTGCCTCCTGCACGCCCCACGGTGGGGATCGAGCCCGCAACCCAGGCGCGTGCCCTTGACTTAATGGAACCCGGGACCCTGCGACCCACAGGCCGCGCTCTGTCCGCGGAGCGGAGCGAAGCGGCGGGGCCGCCCAAGCATTTTGAAAGCATCGCTCCGGCCGAAACCGGTTTGGCTCAGTGGATAGAGCGTCGGCCTGCGGACTGAAAGGTCCCAGGTTCGATTCCGGTCAAGGGCATGTACCTGGGTTGCGGGCACATCCCCAGTGGGAGATGTGCAGGAGGCGGCTGATCGATGTGTCTCTCTCATCGATGTTTCTAACTCTCTATCTCTCCCTTCCTCTCTGTAAAAAATTAATAAAATATATTTAGAAAAGAAAAGAAAAGAAAAGAAAATCTCAGATTCTTTAAAAAAAAAAAAAAGAAAGCATCGCTCCGGATGAGTGAGCATAATGTGTGCAGGAGACAGCCATGGCAAGAAGTGAGCACTGTGGCTCTAGAGCTCTGCAGACATAATGGAACCTGGTTATTTTAACTCTTCCTCTTTAAATGATTAGAGGCAACCTTTAAGACATAGACAATGATATAGTAAAATATAAATTAAGAACACGGGGATAAGTATGTCGAGATACTAGTAAAAATGAGTGTGACTGACCTTAAAATTTGCCTCTGAGCTTCCTGGTTGTCAGGATAAAAAGGGAAATTCATTTATATAGTAGAGTTCTTATCTAAAGGAAGAATTATATCAAGTTTCTCAGGCGAAACAAAGCTTTTTCTACTAAATGATTTAAACATTTTTTCATGTTGAACTTCATATTAGAGATGGAATGAAATAATGAATATTTACATTTTTTAAAATATATTTTATTGGTTTCCTACAGAGAGGAAGGGAGAGGGACAGAGTGAGAAACATCGATCAGCTGCCTCCTGCACACTCCCTACTGGGGATGTGCCCGCAACCAAGGTACATGCCCTTGACCGGAATCGAACCTGGGACCCTTGAGTCTGCAGGACGACACTCTATCCACTGAGCCAAACTGGTTGTGGCTGAATATTTACATTTTCATATGCCATAGAAAACTTCTTATGTCTCTTTAGCCAACAATGTAACATTAAAATATTATGTAATAAAAATAATCCTTAATTATGATGAAATTGAAAGATCATAATGAAATTGAAGAAAACTAATATCCTATGTTATTAATTAAAATTCCTAACGTTATTCTTGAATACTTACAAACCATGTATTGCATAATAGATAATTTAGGTTCATCTAATAAGTGCGAATACCTAATTAAATTTTTTGCTTCATATACATGGCAAAAGCATTTGATATTTTAAATAAACTATATATATATTAAAGGATTTATAATTATAGTCACTTCTTTAAGCAGATGTATATTATTAGTGTAACTACATATTTATACTGTTTTATACTGCTTGTTATCAGAGTTGTATGGGACAGTTTAAGAACTTCTTTGTGTTTTCAGAGTTTCGACAAAGTTATTGAAGATGACACTTGTTTTCCATTTGCAATGACTAATCTCTCCAAACATGGGAAGAACATTGATTCAGGTAGGAGACTGGAAAAGCAATATATCACCTCACATAGAAGCATTTTTAAAATCCACATTGCTAGATACTGAAAATATAACAGTATTATATTGATAGCCTTGACATTGAAGTAAGTTATAATACTTAATGTAAAAAATAAGATGTTGGGAGAAACCAAGATGGCGGCATAGGTTAACGCCGGAGATTGCTGCCTCGAACAACCACTTCAGAAAAACAACTAAAGACGGAACGGACATCATCCAGAACCACAGGAAGGCTGGCTGAGTGGAAATTCTACAACTAGGAGGATAGAGAATATCATACCCAGACTCAGAGGAGGCGCAGTGCTGAAGTGAAATACTCAGGTGCGGAGTGCGCGCAAGCGGGCTGGCGGCGGAGGGCGCGGTTGTTGTTTTCAATCGGGAGGGAGTTTCAGACTCTGAGCTCCAGATCCGGGCGAGTCTCTAGGGACCCAGACTCAAACGGGAGAAGTGGGACTGTCTGGCTTCTGTTGGAACTCGAAGGCAGCTTTCTCTCCGAGGTTTGCAGCGGTTGCTGGGACTCCGTGAGGCAGAGCCCCTAGGGACGGAACTGAGAGCAGCCATAACTGCTCGCTCCTGCCCGCCCTGTAGATCCCCGGGGACCGGCCCCGCGCAAGCCCTGCACAGAGCCATTTGCCGGATAGCCCCAGGCAAAGGCTTGATTAGCACCACCCTAGAGATCCAGCACAGAAGCTCTCCCACTGCAGACACAGCGGACTCTCATAGCCAGTTTGCCTGGAGGTCAAATCACCCCCGGTATTGCCGACATCAATCAAGGCTTAACTACAACAAGACTTCGCACAAAGACCACTAGGGGGTGCACCAAGAAAGCATAAAAAATGCAGAGACAAAGAAACAGGACAAAACTGTCAATGGAGGACATTGAGTTCAGAACCACACTTTTAAGGTCTCTCAAGAACTGTCTAGAAGCCGCCGATAAATGTAGTGAGATCTTCAAGAAAACTAATGAGACCCTCGATGTTATGATAAAAAACCAACTAGAAATTAAGCAAACACGGACTGAAATAACGAATACTATACAGACTCCCAACAGCAGACCAGAGGAGCGCAAGAATCAAGGCAAAGATGTGAAATGCGAAGAAGCAAAAAACACCCAACCAGAAAAGCAAAATGAAAAAAGAATCCGAAAATACGAAGATAGTGTAAGGAGCCTCTGGGACAACTTCAAGCGTACCAACATCCGAATTATAGGGGTGCCAGAAGATGAGAGAGAGCAAGATATTAAAAACCTATTTGAAGACATAATTGACAGAAAACTTCCCCCACCTGGTGAAAGAAATAGACTTACAGGTCCAGGAAGCGCAGAGAACCCCAAACAAAAGGAATCCAAAGAGGACCACACCAAGACATATCATAATTAAAATGCCAAGAGCAAAAGACAAAGAGAGAATCTTAAAAGCAGCAAGAGAAAGAAACTCAGTTACCTACAAGGGAATACCCATACGACTGTCAGCGGATTTCTCAACAGAAACTTTGCAGGCCAGAAGGGAATGGCAAGAAATATTCAAAGTGATGAATGCCAAGAACCTACAACCAAGATTACTTTATCCAGCAAAGCTATCATTCAGAACTGAAGGTCAGATAAAGAGCTTCACAGATAAGGAAAAGCTAAAGGAGTTCATCACCACCAAACCAGTATTATATGAAATGCTGAAAGGTATCCTTTAAGAAGAGGAAGAAGAAGAAAAAGGTAAAGATACAAATTATGAACAAACATGCATCTATCAACAAATGAATCTAAGAATCAAGTGAATAATCTGGTGATCATAATAGAATCAGGGACATAGAAAGGGAATGGACTAACTATTCTTGGGGGGAAAGGGGTGTGGGAGATGCGGGAAGAGACTGGACAAAAATCATGCACCTATGGATGAGGACAGTGGGTGGGGAATGAGGGCGGAGGGTGGGGCGGGAACTGGGAGGAGGGGAGCTATGGGGGGAAAAAAGAGGGACAAATGTAATAATCTGAACAATAAAGATTTAATTAAAAAAAATAAGATGTTCACATACTTAATATCTTGTCTTTTATCTTGCAGATACTACTTTACAGAAAGTTAACTTTTTGCCCATGCTTGAACAGGTCAGTTGATTATAGTGCCTATAGATAGATATAATCTGTTTAGGCATTGAACTGCTTGCTTGAAAAAGAAAAAAATTCTTTAGTTGTTGGATTACTACTCTTCAGTATTTAATTGCTACTGTGTAGAAACTCTCATAAGAAATATTTTCTTATAGGAAACATTTATTCATTTTTTAGGTTGATAATTCTGACAGTTGTCATTACCAGGAAGGATTAAAGGACTCTGATTTTGAGGTCAGAAGATTTCCCATTCATATGAAATTTCTTGCAATCATTTGTTACTATTTATATATTTTTCTTTTGAGCCTTCAAAAGAAATATTGGTTAATGTTTTAAAGTATACTCTTTGATTTTCCCCCTTTTTTTATCTTCATTTAAAATTGCCGAAACTCTAGTCTTCTGTATTTTCCTGGGTTATAATGGCATCTGCTTTTTAGGGGCAATTTAAATTTAAATCATAGAAATCAAGAATAGAAGAGGTAAGATGGGTGCAATATGTGAAAAGGCTGAGAATCAAACCCAGTATTTTATAATCTTTTTATTAATAGGTATGATTGTTTGGCTGGTTAACTGTCTAAGGAATTTGTAGGGCTTGCTATCCTTTTGATTTTAGTTGTAAAAATGTTCTTACTAATGGCACATACATGTCTTTAAAATGAGAACTTTCATGACCTAATAAAATAAGTACTGTATGTTTGTTGCTGGATTATAGTATCACAGAATTTTAAAATATGGAACTTATTTTATATATTTTGATAATAAAGAGCATCAGTGAGCAGAAATCAGTGTGATTTAAAACAAAACAAAACTCTAGCTTTTACCTTGTAATGTAGAAATGAATAATGCAGGAAATCCAAATAAAATCTGAGGCTAAATGAAAGTTAGATCTTGTGTTCACTCTTCTTTTTCATCATTGTATTTTAAGCTTCATGTTCTTTATTAAACCTTCAAATGTTTATATTTCCAAAATGTTTCAAGACCATTGTTAAAGTTTATAGATTTCTTGTAGAGTGATTTATTTTAGCTTTTAACCAGCTAGATTCTCTCCTTGACTAAAATATTTCTAACTTCTGGCTTAGGTTCATTTTGAAGTTATTTGATTTTATTCAGCAAGGTATAACTTAGTCAAATGACCGGTAACTTTGTGAAGTAAAGTAACTAGGGATTGCCTTAGAGTACAAAAAAGTTAATATAGCTTTCACTATGCTATTAGGAGGAGAGATTTGGTCTCAAATATTCAGAAACAATTACTCATGGATATTTTGAATAGGTTTGGTTATACTAACATTTTGAACAATTAACAATCTTTGAAAACCTATTTTAACAGAATTCAGAGCCAATGAGCAGACTATATTCAAAATTGTATAAAGAGACTGAAAGGATTAAGAAGTGGAAAGTGAATATAGAATCTGAACTGAAGCAGAAAGAAAATAAGTTGCAAGAAAATAGAAAGATAATTGAAGCACAGCGGAAAGCCATTCAAGAACTACAGGTATCCCCTAGCCGGTTTGGCTGAGTCAATAGAGCGTTGGCCTGTGGACTGAAGGGTCCCAGGCATATTCCTGAGTTGCAGGCTCGATCCCCAGTAGGGGGCGTGCAGGAGGCAGCCGATCAATGAGATTCTCATTCATCAATGATGTTTCTATCTCTCCTTCTCCCTTCTTTGAAATCAATAAAAATATATATTAAAAAAAAGAACTTCAGGTGAATGAGATTTGGAATTGAAAATGTAGTATAATCTTATAATACAGTTTAAAATAGAATATTGAAAGACAAATATCACATGATCTCACTTATTCATGGAATCGAATGAACAAAATAAATTGACGGGGGGGGGGGAGGTTGGGGTTAATGGGGGGGGGAATGAGGACACATTTGTAATACCTTAACTAATAATAAAAAAATAAAAATAAATAAATTGACCAACAAAATAAGACCCGAAGCAGGGAGGCATGGAACAGACTACCTCAATGTGGGGTTGGGGGAACAAGAACAGATAAACCAAAGAACTTACATACTTACATGCATAGCTCATGGACACAGGCCATAGGGTGGTGAAGACCTGGGGGTTGGGGGTGGGAAGGGGTTGGGAGGAGGAGAGAATGGTGGGGAAAGGGAGATACCTGTAATATTATCAACAATAAAAAATATATTAAAAATTAAAAGTATTATTTCAGGGTAAGTTGCATTTATCCTGTTTCTGTGATGTAGAGTTTAAGGACTGGTATTTTGAAGTTTCATTGATATTAATTGCATTTCAACTTTAGAATGGACACAGGATGAGTTGCACAAGATAATGCAAATGATTAGGGAAATATTGATTTAATGATTCTGACTTATTGAGTTTTATTCCTATTACTGAGGATGTTTTATTTAATACAAATGTCTTATATTGTAATATGACATTTATAGATGAAACTTTAAATTTGAAACTGTTTAGCTTCAATTTTTATGGCATAGTGATAGAAAAATGTTGAGAAACTGCAACATTGGGCTAGGTCGAAGATAAAACACCTACCCGTTCGGATGAAGATACAACATCATTTCAAAATGTTTAGGAAAGATAACTTGATTTTAGATTGATGAAAGTGAGACCCATTGTCTTAGGGGAAATCCATAAGCTGTGACAAAAAAAGTACTTTTTGGTGTTCAAAGAAAAGAATTTTTATGGCCCATCATAGCGTGTTAGCAAAGAAATACTGTTTGCATTGTTTACATAGCAAAAGTATTTGATATTTTAAACACTATATATATCAGGTGTCCTCAAACTTTTTAAACAGGGGTCCAGTTCACTGTCCCTCAGACCGTTGGAGGGCCGGACTATAGTTTTAAAAAAAAACTATGAACAAATTCCTATGCACACAGTGGCGGCAAAAACACCCGGCGGGCCAGATAAATGTTTTCGGTGGGCCGCATGTGGCCCGCGGGCTGTAGTTTGAGGACCCCTCATATATGTTAAAAGATGTACAATTATAGTCACTTCTTTAAGCAGATGTATACTACATATGTAATTGTATATTACACTGTTATTCTCATTTATTTTGCTAAGCAATATTTGATGAACTATTCTGTTTTGTAAATTAGTTTGAAAATGAAAAAGTAAGTTTGAAATTAGAAGAAGGAATTCAAGAAAATAAAGATTTAATAAAAGAGTAAGTAATAATTTAATGAATTTGTTCTTTCCAGTTTTTAAAAATAATTTACAATAATTTATTGAGCACTTTTTGTTATAAGCACTAACTTATATGTAAAATTCTACCTGGTTGTGTATGTTGCTCTATGTCCCGCGTGGTTCAGGGTTCAGGATCTGGAAGAGGAGCCGCACACAAATGAAAGAGATGAGACGAGATAATTTGGAGATTGGGTGGTCAGGCGAGAGCCCATCCCAAGAGGATGCACTCCGCTTTGCTCAGGCCTTGCCATTATTTTATTGAGTTTGGGATAACCCTTAGGCAAGTTCCAGTAATAGACTATCAGTAAGGATTTACATGACTATCTGGTAGGGAAGTTGCTTCAGCTACCATTGTCTGGACTAAACAGTGGGTACATAGCCCTGACCTTTGCCAGGGCTTCAAGGGTCACCAGCATTCCCGGCTCCTTGTCCACACCCCTCTGCTAGAGAAGACAATCCAGTGATGGCGAACCATTTGAGCTCGGCGTGTCAGCATTTTGAAAAACCCTAACTTAACTCTGGTGCCGTGTCACATAGAGAACTTTTTTGGTATTTGAAACCATAGTAAAAGATTTATATTTTTGATATTTATTTTGTATATTTAAATGCCATTTAACAAAGAAAAATCAACCAAAAAAATGAGTTCGCGTGTCACCTCTGACACGTGTGTCATAGGTTCGCCATCACTGCAATAGGCGGCTTCCCACACCGGGTGCTGTGGAGAAATGAAGACATACTGTTTTTACATTCTAGCATTTGGCAAACAATTTTAAACATGTCAGGCAGGAAAAACCATTACCTGGTTTCAAAAAGTTACCTGATAATTCTACAAGTACCTATGTACATTGTCTACCTTTCTGTTTGTTGTTTTTGATGCAGCACTTGCAAAGTAGGGCTCAACTTAGTTCCAAGCTAATTCTCACATTCGAATTTCTGTTTTTGCCAGTGGCCCAATGATTCTTCCATTTATGTTGGCTTAAAACTTGAATATCATCTTTGACTTTTCCTTTCTTTTGTTCTAGACAATAGCTAAGCCTTATTTTCTGCTTTTATCATCTCATTTAGACTATTGTGCAGAATTTAATAGAAATATGAAATTGTTCAATTCATCTGTCAAGTAAATATTGGTTAGGATATAATGTATGGGTTTACATAGAGTACTGAATTTGTTCATCCCTTACTTGATTTAAGTTTAAACTTACTAAATATGGTTCTAAAAACCTTTAACCTGTTAGTGAAGTTGCTAAGTGAAAAATGCTGCCACAATGGACTGTTTTAGCCAAGTTGAAAGATAACCTGTGACTTCCTAGATAAATTTAAATGTTACACCTTAATTTTTCCCCTGCCTAAATGAAATTTGGTTATAGGGGGAAGGGAGAGAGAAGAGGAAGTTTCTAACGTGTGTGTACTGTATATTTGGTATTTACTGGTCATTTTTATATGGGTATGTGATTGAGTTCATATAGTGTCTTAGAAGATAGATTCAGAATCATTGGAATTTTTGAAGTATTGAGAGTGACAGTGGTATCTCTTGTTCTGTTAATGAGGTGACTTTCGGACCTTAAAGATGGGGGCTGGTTGCCAGGAGAATCTTCAAGGTGATTAGAGGGTTGGATCTTTCTGTCCTCCTGCTCCCACTTCCGCCTCCAGCAAGGGAAATACCTGGAGGTTGAATCAATTACCAAATGACCAATGATTTATTCAATCATAACAATGTAATGAAGCCTCCGTAAAGACCCCAAAGGATAGTGTTCAGAGAGCTTCTGGGTTGGTGAACAGCTAAAGATTTGGGGAGAAAGCATTGGAGCTCCACATTGTTTCCAAATACCTGGCCCTATATATCTTTTCCGTTTGGCTGTTGCTGAGTTATATAGTTGTATGATAAACTGGTACTCTGGTAAGTAAGTTGTTTCTCTGAGTTCTGGGAGCCATTCTAAGAAATTAATCGAACTTAAGGAAAAGGACTTGGGAACCTCTGATGTATATAGCCAGTGGGTCAGAGATACAGGTAACAACCTGAGCTTGTGACTGGTGTCTGAAGTCATGTTTATTGAAGAGGCTGTCCTTTTTCCATTGTGTATTCTTGACTTGTCATAAATGAATTGACTGTATATTCTTGGGTTTATTACTGGTTTCTCTATTTTGTTACATTAATCTATGTATTGGTTTTTATGCCAATACCATACTGCTTTGACTTCTATAGCTTTGTAATATAGTTTGAAATCAGGAAGTGTGATGCCTCCAACTTTGTTCCTCTTTATCAAGATTACTTTGGCTATTCAGGGTCTTTGTGGTTCCATACAAACTTTATGATTGATTGTTCTATTTCTGTGAAAAATGCCATTGGAATTTTCATAAGGGTCGCACTGAATCTCTAGATTGCTTTGGCTAGTAGGGACATTTATACATATTATTTCTCATCCATGAGTGCAGAATATCTTTACATTTATTTGTGTCTTCTTCAGTTTCTTTAATCAATGTCTTAGAGTTTCCAGTGTATAGTTCTTTCACCTCCTTGGTTAAGTTTATTCCTAGGTATCTTACTCTTTTTTGATGCATTTGTAAATGGGATTGTTTTATTAATTAATGTATAGAAATGCAACTGATTTTTATATATTGGTTTTGTATTTTGCAACTTTACTGAGTTTATTTATTCTATTTGTTATTTTGGTGGAATCTTTAGGGTTTTCTATCTATATAATAAAAGCCTAAGCCATTACTATGGTGGAACAACCAGAACGACCAGTTGCTAATATATGCGCTGACCACCAGGGGGCAGACGCTCAACGCAGGAGCTGCCCCCTGGTGATCAGTGCACTCCCACAGGGACAGCACCGCTCAGCCAGAAACCAGGCTCACACCTTGCAAGCGCAGTGGTGGTGGCGGGAGCCTCTCCTGCCTCCGCAGTAGCACTAAGGAGCAGTGAGGCGAGCAATAAGGAGCCTGCCATTAAGGAGCAGTGAACCAAGCAGTAAGGAGTGAGCAGGCGGGTGGTAAGGAGCAAGGGGTCCCGGACTGTGAGAGGGCGCAGGCAGGGCTGAGGGGGAACCCCTTCCCCCAGTGCATGCATTTCGTGCACTGGGCCTCATATATATATATATATGTATATATATATCTACATACATACATACATACATATACATATGTACATGTACATGTATATGTATATATGTACCTATATATATAAAAGCCTAAGCGACCAAACTACTGGTCAGCTGGTCACTATGATGTGTGTTGAACACCAGGGGGCAGACTCTCAATGAAGGAGTTGCCCCCTGGTGGTCAGTGTGCTCCCACAGTGGTATTGCTGCTCAGCTGACCAACAGGTGCCAGAGACAGCTCACAGCTGCAAGTGCCACTGCAGTGGCGTGAGCTTCTCCCATTCGGGACTGACTGGGTGCGAGCCTGCAGCAGGCTCAGCAGGGCTGGAATGAGGGGGAGCGGCAGGTGGCTTTGGACTGCCAGTTTCTGCCCAATCCCTGCAGGCCATGACGAGGGACCCCACTGATGCACGAATCTGTGCACCAGGCCTCTAGTATATAATAACATGCCATCTGTAAATAGTGACAGTTTTACCTGCTCTTTTCCTATTTGCATTCCTTTTATTTCCTTTTCTTGCCTAGTTGCTCTGTCTAGGATTTCTAATACTACTAGAGGCCCGGTGCATGACATTTGTGCACTGGGGGGGGGGTGTCCCTCAGCCCAGCCTGTGCCCTCTCGCAGTCCGGGACCCCTCCGGGGATGTCCGACTGCCGGGTTAGGCCCGCTTCAGGGCAGTTGGACATCCCTTGAGGGGTCCTTAGCTCTGCTACAGAGGCTGCTGTGCTCCCCAGCTATGAGCCTGGCTTCTGGCTGAGCACTGCTCCCCCTGTGGGAGCACACTGACCACCAGGGGGCAGCTCCTGCGTTGAGCGTGTGCCCCCTGATGGTCATTGCGCATCATAGCGACCAGTCATTCTGCTGTCTGGTCGATTTGCATATTAGCCTTTTATTATATAGGATGTTGAATAAAAGTGGCAAGAGTGGGCATCCCTGTCTTGTATCTGATCTAAAGGAAAAGCTTCAGCTTTTCACCGTGAGTATGATGTTAGATGTAAGTTATAATATATGGTCTTTATTATGTTGACATACCATTTCCTCTGTACCCACTTTCATTGAGAATTTTTTATCATAAATGAATATTGAATGGTTTCTCAACATCTGTTGAGGTGATCAGAGGTATTGTTATTCACATAATGAATGGCTAGTCAGAATATTACCTATTTAAAAAAAAAAAAGAATATTACCTATTTTGTGTTTTTGAAGGTAAGGTAGCTGAAATATTTATGGGGTAATTAGTAAATGAAAAGTCCAACCCTCTCTTCTGACCTTTAGTCCCTTAGGCAAATTTAGAAGTGTTTACTGAAAGGTTATTGGTAGCTACTTGGGTAGAAACTTGTTAAGGAGTTATTCCTTTTACTTTTAAATGGAGGCAGCTTCAATAACAGTACAGTCAGCTCATTTTTTTCTTCATATAGTCATTTATTAACAATATGATATATATAAAATATAATGTGTAAGAATTCCTTTAAAAATTGTAAAAATAATGTTTTATAACTTTTATATATGACTTTGCTTGCAATCAGATTAAACTTAGGCTGTTTCATATGTTCCAGGAATAATGCTACAAGGCATTTATGCAACTTACTGAAAGAAACCTGTACCAGATCTGCAGAAAAGACAAAAAAATGTAAATATATTTCTTGTTCTGTGTGGTTTTATCAATTTATTGTTATTTTAATGTGGGGGTTCACAGTGGAAGAAATAGTCTTTTCACCATTTAGTTTTAGGCTCTCTTAAGTCAGTGATCAAATCAGATGGTGGTTTGAAAAATCTTTTAAACATTTTTTAGGTGATCTTTTATGTATTTTTGAAATAAATTTTATTGATTTTTTTACAGAGAGGAAGGGAGAGATAGAGAGTTAGATACATCGATGAGAGAGAAACATCAATCAGCTGCCTCCTGCACATCTCCTACTGGGGATATGCCTGCAACCAAGGTACATGCCATTGACCAGAATCGAACCTGGGACCTTTCAGTCCGCAGGCCGACGCTCTATCCACTGAGCCAAACCAGTTTCGGCTAGGTGGTCTTTTAAATCAGCGGTTCTCAACCTGTGGCTTGCGACCCGTTTGGGGGTCGAACAACCCTTTCACAGGGGTCACCTAAGACAATCAGAAAACACATATATAATTACATATTGTTTTTGTGATTAATCACTATTATGTTCAATTTGTAACAATGAAATTGGGGTCACCACAACATGAAAAGTTGTATTAAAGGGTCGCGACATTAGGAAGGTTGAGAACCACTGTAAAATGAACTAAAGGTTATATCTCGATGTGTCAGGAGGGATTTTTTTTTTGTTTTCCTTAAAAAATTCTTAATATTTGCCTTATTATATCTGTGGCCTGTTCTTTCTTTTTTTTTTTTTTAAATATATTTTTATTGATTAAGATATTACATATGTGTCCTTGTCCCCACGTTACCCTCTACCCCCCCCCGCCCTGCTCATGGCCCCCCCCCCACCCCCCCGTTGTCCGTGTCCATTGGTTAGGCCTATATGCCTGCATGTAAGTCCTTTGGTTGATCTTTCCCCCTTGCCCGCACCCTCCCCTCCCCTCCCTCCAAAGCCCGACAGTCCAATCAATGCCTCTCCGTCTCTGGATCAGTCCTTGTTCATCAGTTTATCTTGTTCATTATATTCCACAAATGAGTGAGATCATGTGGTATTTATCTGCTCTCCAGTTCCATCCATGCTGTGGCAAATGGTAAGAGTTCCTTTTTCTTCTTCCTCTTCTTAAAAAATACCTTTCAGCATTTCATATAATGCTGGTTTGGTGGTGATGAACTCCTTTAGCTTTTTCTTATCCGTGAAGCTCTTTATCTGACCTTCTATTCTGAATGATAGCTTTGCTGGATAAAGTAATCTTGGTTGCAGGTTCTTGCTATTCATCACTTTGAATATTTCTTGCCACTCTCTTCTGGCCTGCATGGTTTCTGTTGAGAAATCCGCTGACAGTCGTATGGGTACTCCCTTGTAGGTAACTGAGTTTCTTTCTCTTGCTGCTTTTAAGATTCTCTCTTTGTCTTTTGCTCTTGGCATTTTAATGATGATGTGTCTTGGTGTGGTCCTCTTTGGATTCCTTTTGTTTGGGGTTCTCTGCGCTTCCTGGACTTGTAAGTCTATTTCTTTCACCAGGTAGGGGAAGTTTTCTGTCATTATTTCTTCAAATAGGTTTTCAATATCTTGCCCTCTCTCTTCTTCTGGTACCCCTATAATTCTGATGTTGGTACGCTTGAAGTTGTCCCAGAGGCTCCTTACACTATCTTCATATTTTTGGAATCTCTTTTCTTTTTTCTTTTTCAGTTGGGTATTTTTTGTTTCTTTGTATTTCAAATCTTTGACTTGATTCTTGGGATCCTCTTGTCTGCTGTTGGATCTCTGTAAATTATTCTTTATTTCAGTCAGTGTATGCTTAATTTCTAGTTGGTCCTTTTTCATGTCCTCCATGGTCTCACTATACTTATTGAGGGACTCATTAAATTTATCGGCGGTTTCCATAAAATTCTTGAAAAACCTTATAAACGTGGCCTTGAACTCTATATCCAGTCGTTTGCTTTCCTCCGTTTCTGCCATTTGTGACCTGTTTCTTTGTCTCCGCATTTTGGCTGCTTCCCTGTGTTGATAGAGTGGCTTTGTGTGCTAGGTGTCCTGTAGGGCCCAGTGGCTCAGCCTCCCCACTTACCTGAGGTGGACACTCTTGGTGCACCCCCTTGTGGGCTTTGTGCACAGTCTTGTTGTAGCTATGCCTTGGTTGTTGTAGGATCACTGGGAGGAATTGACCTCCAGGCCAATTGGCAGTGAGAATCAGCTGTGTCTGCAGTGGGAGAACTTCTGTGCTGGAGACACCCTTCTGGGGCAAGACTTGCTTCAGTGGGGCTTTGGTGCTCACTGAGACTGCACCCTGAGTGTGTCCCCTATGGATCTGAGTAGTTGTGATCTGGATGGTCCCCCTCTGACCACTGGGTACAGTGGCTCTTGGATCTAAGGAGGTGCTAATTTAGCCTCTGCCTGAGGTTACACAGCAGGAACTACGAAGAGAACTACAGATTCCCCTTCCTTTTTTTGGAGTTTGGAAGTGCCCTGATGATGCTCAGCTGTGTAGCAATGCAAGCCGCTGTGGGGTCTTGGGCCTTCTCTTGGAAGCTCTGGGTCTATCTGGCCCGGCTGTGGTTAGGTAATTACAGGTTGCAAATGGCCGGGGCATTCATATGCAAAAGCCTCTGCAGCAGCCTGGGCGGGGCGGGGTCTCAAGGAATCAAAGGGCGGAGCAAGCAGCTATGGCGGAGCCTCAGCCCCGCCCTAAGGAGTCGCGAGTCCCAGTGTCCCAGCAATGGCTGCAAGCACCTCTGAGGGAAAGCCGCCCTCAAGCTCGCCCGCTGCCAGACAGTCCAGTTTCTCCCTGTATGAGTCCTGGGTCCCCAGAGACTTCCCGGAACCGGATTTCAGAGCCGTCAGGAGCTTGTGTCTCCCTCCAGATTCAAAAAGACAGCCGCGTCCTCAGGTGCCAGACCCTTTCCGCCCGCGCGCGCCCCTGTACCTCTGCACTCCACCTCCGCAGCTCCTCTGGCTCTCAGTGTGCTTTTCTTTCCTTCTAGTTGTAGAATTTACACTCAGCCAGCTCTCCTGTAGTTCTGGATAATGTCTGCCTTGTGTTTTTGATGCATTTATCAATTGTTGTGGGAAGCAGCAATTTCCCGGTGTTTATCTATGCCGCCATCTTAGTTTCTCCCTGTTCTTTCTTTATGACTGTATCTTCCTCTCCCATTGAGGCCATACTATCTTGGTTCTGTTGAGAACATTGAGTAATTCTCTGAAATTTTCATCTGGATTCTATATAGAGTTCATTTTCAGTGATAGGCATGTTGTTTCCTTTCCTTTGTTTGATAGTATTTTTTCATAGGTATCATATAGATTTTCTTCCCTTATACATCATAGATAAAGGCAAGAACTATCTATGCTAAACAAACTACATGATAAACTGAGTTTGATCCTAATTTACCTCCCTTGGTTTAATAGTTAAATCCTCTTTTCATATTTATAATTGTACGGCAGGTCACTTAGCAGTTTCTAAAGTTTTCACCTTGCACAGTTGTGTCTTCTTGCTGTCCCTTCTGTTGGTTTTTTTGGTAATCTGATAAATTTTGTAGAGTTATGATTCTGAGTAATTTTAGTCAACAAACTCAAGCATGCACAAAATTTTTATATCGTAAAATGTCTAAAAAAATCTTAATTTATAAAAATCATAATGCTTTGATTCTGCTGGCATGAAAAAACTTAATCTTAGTGAATTTGGGAGAATTTCCCCTTTCCCTGGGGTTATATCTGAATTTGGGAGTGCATATGAAATACCATGTGGTGTAGAGTGACATTTGTTTTTCAGTCATCTGGCCATTGAGTCTTTTATCAGTTTGATTAGTATTCAGTTAATGGTCCACATGGGTTGCTGCTGAGTTGTTCCTTTTACCTGTTGTCATGACCCAACCAGGTCCCCTGGTTTTCTGTGCTTTATCCCACCATGCTCCTTTGCACAGGGTGTTGAAACAAGGGAAACTTCGAGTCTAAGGCCCA
This sequence comes from Myotis daubentonii, assembly GCF_963259705.1. Taxonomy (NCBI): domain Eukaryota; kingdom Metazoa; phylum Chordata; class Mammalia; order Chiroptera; family Vespertilionidae; genus Myotis; species Myotis daubentonii. The sequence goes on along the minus strand of NC_081857.1, from coordinate 35,714,583 downwards.
GTCTGTGGTAGTAGGAAGATTGAAGGTGTGGGTGATAGAATGCAATTCTCTAGTACAAATAGTTTCTGAGGAATAAAGAAGGTTTGTTGCTGTATGTTAGGTAGTGAAAATGAGACAGTGAATAGGTGGAGTAAGAAGTTTGAACTACCTTTCTGTTGAAACACTGATGTGTTCTGCCTCTATTTCCTTAAGGTTTCTAGGCTTTTAATATTCAAATAAAAATAGTTCAGCTCTTGTTCACGTGCTATGATTAGTTTAGAGGTTTCTCTAGTATTTTTGTTTGAATATATTTTTTATTGATTTCAGAGAGGAAGGGAGAGGGAGAGACAGAAATATCAATGATGAGAGAAAAATCATTGATCAGCTACCTTCTGCACACCCCACATTAGGAGCCTGCAACGTGGACATGTGCTCTGACTAGGAATTGAACCATGGCCTCCTGGTTCACAGGACCATGCCGGCTGGGCTCTCCAGTATTTTTGAAGGATTTTGGGTACTTATATTCTTCTAAAGAACCACCTACTTTTTGGTTGTTTGACTCCTCGTTGACATTTGAGTCTGCAATAGCTGCTGTTCTCTTGTTTTGCAGCTGTTATTGAGAATCTGGAACTAATACTGGCCAATTCAATGTGGTTTCTGTGCTGCTGGCCTCACTTGGGGGAAAAACCACATTTTCTTATACTGCCTTCTACCTTAATCCCCCGCATCACTACCTACCAACTCCGCAAGTTTTACTGCCTTTACTGAATGCTTGAGTAGAGTTAGAGGGAATCATTACTCACCTAAAACCATACACAAAAAGGTCATAAGGGATTCATAGGGGGTTTCTCTTTGGGGCCATTCTTAAACTAACTCTTCCTATTTTAAGGTTTTCTTCCTTTCTGCCTCCTCAGAGATAGAACAAGAGACAAGAGCAAGCTTTACCTTTCATGTACCTCATGAATCTTAAATATACAAAGGGAAAAAATACTTTGTAGAATAATTGTTAAACCCCTATTCATAGTAAAGGTTAAAATTATACTTTACAAAACTTTTAATAAATTCATAAATAGTAATTTTATGAAAGGAAATTAGAGATAATTGAACAGCACCAAGCTTTTGAGGTTGATATAAAGTATAACCATGACTCACTATGAAACTGCTTTTGGTGCTACTTTAAAGGGCTCATAAGATATAACTAACACAAAATTTTAATGTTTTCCTGAGGCATTTTACTATTATCTTGTTGGCATCATAAGTGTTTTAAAATTTAATTTTAAAATATTTTATATTAATAATAGATGAATATGAACGGGAAGAAACTAGGCAAGTTTATGTGGACCTAAATAATAACATTGAGGTAAGTGGTGGTGAAAATTTAATATTTTAAACAAAGTTATTTCTAAGCAAAGTAGAGTGATAGCTACAAAGATGTAGAAAACTGTTCTTGCCAAAGGGATTATTATTTATTTGTTGACATATGATAATATCACCAATAAAGTTCCCCAGGTTCTATATGATGAGTGTTAATGTTTTGTTACTGGGCAACTTTTGAATTTACATGTTAGTGACATTATTTAACTTAATATATCAAATATTTATTACTTCTGTGTCAGACACTAGCACATTGTGACACAAAATCATTAATTTGAAAAACGTAATAGTTTAATGTATCTGGTTCCTACTTAACCTGTCTTATCCCATCTCCTGTCATTCTCTACTTTGCTTCTCTGCTGTAGCCATTCTTATGTTTCTCAAACTTGTTAAGCTCTTTCTTATCTTGGTTCTTTCAATTTATTCCCTTTTCTAGAACTTTTGTGTCCAGGATCTTATGCAGACTCATAAGCTTCATTCTTCTTTTTAATTATCTCCTTACTACTTTATCTAAAATACCTTTCTGTTAAATTATTAATCTCTTCACCTCGTTTAACTTTTCTGAAGAGCACTTAAAAATACATGACAGTTATCTGATGTACATATATGTGTGTGTGCATTCTTTTTTATATTGGAATGTTAGTTGGTTTCAGTAGGATAAGGACTTTTTCTTAAGTACCTAACACAGTACCTGGTATATAATAGATACTCAGCAGCTTTATTAATTGAATAAATGAATTCATCCAATTTTACAAATCAAGATTTATTGAATGTTGAATGAACTGAACTCATGCTGCCAGATGCTGAACATGTAATTTGGACTCCTATGGGAAGGAACCTCACAGAGATTATGCTTTAGTGGGGAAGACAGATATTAAATAACTAAGTAAAAGATAAAATTATAGATTTTTCTACTAAGGCTATTAAGTAAGTAGTAATCATTTTTATTGCTGTTTGATATTATATAACTTGTCTGTAGTACCTAGCATCTGAGAAGCTAACACAATAGACAATACGTTTTTACAAATTATTGAATTATTAAAAGTTATAGGGTTTTTAAAAAATATATATATTTTATTGATTTTTTTACAGAGAGGAAGAGACAGGGATAGAGAGAAACATCGATGAGAGAGAAACATCGGTCAGCTGCCTCTTGCACACCTCCCACTGGGGATGTGCCCGCAACCAAGGTACATGCCCTTGGCCGGAATCAAACCTGAAACCTTTCAGTCCGCAGGCCGACGCCCTATCCATTGAACCAAACCGGTCAGGGCAAAAGTTATAGGGTTTTCATTGTTCAAAGTTGTATGGTTTTAAATGTAATGACCATGTAATAAAAATTTATTAATATTTTTATAGTTTGAAGAAAGCTACTTAAAAAAGTCTTAAGTATGATCCTTAAAAGTTAAAACTTTGTATTTCAGAAAATGATAATAGCTTTTGAGGAACTTCGTGTGCAAGCTGAGAATTCCAGTCTAGAAATGCGTTTTAAATGTAGGGATCCTATTTAATTTTTATATTATTATAAATATAAAAATATTTTCATTAGATTCTGTTTATATTTTTATTACATTCTGTTAATGTTTAAATACCTTCAACTTGATGCCTAACTCTTTTGATTTTTGTATTGTATGTGATTTTGTAAGCCTCTCAGAATCTTGTGGAATGTGACAGGGAATTGACGTATGTTAAAAAATACGTTTTTGGCTTCAAAGCTACATTTTTCCTGAAATAAAACAAGGTTTTTTTTTAAAAAAAGTTTTATTGAGATAATAATTGACATGCAGTAAACTGCATGTATTGAATGAGTACAATTTTATGTTGTTTTTAAAAATATATATTTTATTGATTTTTTACAGAGAGGAAGGAGAGGGATAGAGAGTTAGAAACATCAATGAGAGAGAAACATCGATCAGCTGCCTCCTGCACACCTCCTACTTGGGAATGTGCCCGCAACCAAGGTACATGCCCTTGACCGGAATTGAACCTGGGACCCTTGAATCCGCAGGCTGACGCTCTATCCCAGGGGTGGGCAAACTTTTTGACTGGAGGGCCACAATGGGTTCTTAAACTGGACCGGAGGGCCGGAACAAAAGCATGGATGGAGTGTTTGTGTGAACTAATATAAATTCAAAGTAAACATCATTACATAAAAGTGTACGGTCTTTTATTTCAATAGTTTTATTCATTTCATACGGGCCGAATCCGGCCCGCGTGCCATAGTTTGCCCATGGCTACGTCTATCCAATGAGCCAAACCTGTTAGGGCAAACTTGGTTTGTATTTAATTTTTAGAAGTATGATTTGCTCTTATTTTTACATTTCTTGGTGAAGTTGCATGAAAAAATAGCAATATGTATTTAAAATATGTTATAAGGAACTTTTATATATGTTTTATGTAAAAGTAGAATTTTCTTAAGTTATTGTTACTTTGCTATTAAATTCACTATTTTACTAAAATTACCAAGAAAACAGTTTTTGCTTGTTAGAAACATTTGGGGTTTGATATCTAGCTAAGTAAATTTCAAAAATTTAAGTTTTATTTGTTATACAATTATGTTAATACTAGAGGCCCAGTGCATGAAAATTCATGCACTGTAAGGGGTGTCCCTCAGCCCAGACTGCCCCCACTCACAATCCGGTAGCCTTCAGGGGCGGGAGGCGACCCAGCGATCAGGGGAAGGCAACACCCCATCACACCTCTGCTGCTGCCACTGCCAGCAGTGCAAGCCTCGGCCGGCCCTGGGCAGCTGGGCAGCCGCTATCTGAAGGTTGCCTGTGCCTCAGGCCAGCCCTGGGCAGCTGAGAGGCTGAGGGGACTGGGGAACTCTGGAGGCAGGTGCATGGGCGGACCCAGCCTTGCCATGCACCTGCCGCCCCAGTGGGACTGAGTGGACTGGGCACCATCATCTTGTGGCGGTGGGCACTGCCATCTTTGGGGGGGGACAGTCAATTAGCATATTCCCTCCTTATTGGCTGTGGGCGCCACCATCTTTGAGGGCAGGGAAGTCAATTAGCATATCCCCTCCTTATTGGCTGTGGGCGCCATCATCTTTGAGGGCAGGACAGTCAATTAGCATATTCCCTCTTTATTAGATAGGATGTTAAAGTATATTTGTCTTACTTTTAAAGTAAAGGAAGATTATGAAAAAATCCAACACCTTAAAGAAGAATACAAGAAGGAAGTAAATGACAAGGAAAAGCAGGTGTGTTTTTAAAATTAACTTTCTGTATACTTTGCATTTGCTAATTTACAAAATACTTAAAATTTCAAAAGAAACTTATATTTTCTGACTGCATGATAAATTTCTATTAGATTATTTTAATATTATATATTTAAATATTCAGCCTTTTCCCTAGCAGAATTAGTTTTCATTGACTTAAATATGCACATGTGATGAATGCTAGTCCTTTTAGAAAATTAATCTTCTACATTATTTGTATTAGGACATTGCTGCAGAAATAGTTTATTTTGAGAGAACTTCTGTTCAAACAACAACCTCATAAAATGTAAAGATCACTTTCCCACATTGACCACTCACCCCACATTTTGTAATTTATTGTGAAATAAACTATTCATGACACCAGTGAAGGTGAACTAAAAAATTTTTTCTTCTTTCTATTAATGTCGCATAAGGTTAGACTTAAAAGTGGCAAGTCTTTGTTCTTTGACATCACAAGAATGTTGGTTTCTTTTTTTTTTTTTTAAATTAAATCTTTATTCAGATTATTACATTTGTTCCTCTTTTTTCCCCCCCATAACTCCCCTCCTCCCAGTTCCCGCCCCACCCTCCGTCCTCACTCCCCACCCACTGTCCTCATCCATAGGTGCACGATTTTGTCCAGTCTCTTCCCACATCTCCCACACCCCTTTCCCCCCCAAGAATAGTCAGTCCATTCCCTTTCTATGTCCCTGATTCTATTATAATCAACAGTTCATTCTGTTCATCAGATTATTTATTCACTTGATTCTTAGATTCACTTGTTGATAGATGCATATTTGTTGTTCATAATTTGTATCTTTACCTTTTTCTTCCTCTTCCTCTTCTTAAAGGATACCTTTCAGCATTTCATATAATCCTGGTTTGGTGGTGATGAACTCCTTTAGCTTTTCCTTATCTGTGAAGCTCTTTATCTGACCTTCAATTCTGAATGATAGCTTTGCTGGATAAAGTAATCTTGGTTGTAGGTTCTTGGTATTCATCACTTGGAATATTTCTTGCCACTCCCTTCTGGCCTGCAAAGTTTCTGTTGAGAAATCAGCTGACAGTCGTATGGGTATTCCCTTGTAGGTAACTGAGTTTCTTTCTCTTGCTGTTTTTAAGATTCTCTCTTTGTCTTTTGCTCTTGGCATTTTAATTATGATGTGTCTTGGTGTGGTCCTCTTTGGATTCCTTTTGTTTGGGGTTCTCCGCGCTTCTTGGACCGGTAAGTCCATTTCTTTCACCAGGTGGGGGAAGTTTTCTGTCATTATTTCTTCAAATAGGTTTTCAATATCTTGCTCTCTCTCATCTTCTGGCACCCCTATAATTCTGATGTTGGTATGCTTGAAGCTGTCCCAGAGGCTCCTTACACTATCCTCGCATTTTTGGATTCTTTTTTCATTTTGCTTTTCCGGTTGGATGTTTTTTGCTTCCTCGCATTTCAAATCATTGACTTGATTCTTGCGCTCCTCTGGTCTGCTGTCGGGCGTCTGTATAATATTCGTTATTTCAGTCCGTGTGTGCTTAATTTCTAGTTGGTTCCCCAATATAAGATCGAGGGTCTTATTAGTTTTCGTGTAGATCTCATTAAGTTTATCGGCAGCTTCTAAACAGTTCTTGAGAGACCTTAAAAGTGTGGTTCTGAACTCTATTTCTTCCATTGACAATTTTGTCCTGTTTCTTTGTCTCCGCATTTTGTTATGCTTCCTTGGTGCACCCCCTAGTGGTCTTTGTTCGCAGTCTTATAGATAAATCTTGATTGTTGTAGCTAATTCCAGGGAGGGTTTGACCTCCAGGCCAAGTGGCTATGAGAATCAGCTGTGTCAGCAGTGAGAGAACTTCTGTCCTCTAGGGAGGTGCTAATCTAGCCTTTGCCTGAGGCTATCTGGCAAATGCCTCTGTGCAGGGCTTGGGCGGGGCGGGTCGCACAGGATCAACAGGGTGGGCCGGAGAGAGCAGTTATGGCGGCTCTCAGTCCTGTCCCCAGGGGCTCTGCCTCTCTGAGTCCCAGCACCCACTGCAAAGCTCAGAGAGAAAGCTGCACTCGCTCTGACCGAAGCCAGACAGTCCTGCTTCTCCCGTTTGAGTCTGGGTCCCTAGAGACTCGCCCAGAACTGGAGTTCAGAATCTGAGACTCCCTCCCGATTGAAAACAACAACCGCGCCCTCCGCCGCCAGCCCGCTCCACGCACTCCGCACCTCAGAATTTGACTTCAGCACTGCGCCTCCTCTGAGTGTCCGTATGCGTTTCTCTTTCCTCCTAGTTGTAGGACTTCCACTCAGCCAGCGCCCCTGTGGTTCTGGGTGATGTCCCTTCCGTTTTTTGGTTTCACTTTTGAAGTAGTTGTTCAAAGCAGCAAACTCCGGCGTTAACCTATGCCGCCATCTTGGTTCTCCAGGTGCACAATTTTTGTCCAGTCTCTTCCCGCATCTCCCACACCCCTTTCCCCCTCAAGAATAGTGAGTCCATTCCCTTTCTATGTCCCTGCTTCTATTATAATCACCAGTTCATTCTGTTCATCAGGTTATTTATTTACTTGATTCTTAGATTCACTTGTTGATAGATGCATATTTGTTGTTCATAATTAGTATCTTTACCTTTTTCTTCTTCTTCCTCTTCTTAAAGGATACCTTTCAGCATTTCATATAATACTGGTTTGGTGGTGATGAACTCCTTTAGCTTTTCCTTATCTGTGAAGCTCTTTATCTGACCTTCAGTTCTGAATGATAGCTTTGCTGGATAAAGTAATCTTGGTTGTAGGTTCTTGGCATTCATCACTTTGAAGATTTCTTGCCACTCCCTTCTGGCCTGCAAAGTTTCTGTTGAGAAATCCGCTGACAGTCGTATGGGTATTCCCTTGTAGGTAACTAGTTTCTTTCTCTTGCTGCTTTTAAGATTCTCTCTTTGTCTTTTGCCCTTGGAATTTTAAGTATGATGTGTCTTAGTGTAGTCCTCTTTGGATTCCTTTTGTTTGGGGTTCTCTGCGCTTCCTGGACTTGTAAGTCTATTTCTTTCACCAGGTAGGGGAAGTTTTCTGTCATTATGTCTTCAAATAGGTTTCCAATATCTTGCTCTCTCTCATCTTCTGGCACCCCTATAATTCGGATGTTGGTACGCTTGAAGCTGTCCCAGAGGCTCCTTACACTATCTTCGTATTTTCGGATTCTTTTTTCATTTTGCTTTTCTGGTTGAGTGTTTTTTGCTTCTTCGTATTTCAAATCTTTGACTTGATTCTTGCGCTCCTCTGGTCTGCTGTTGGGAGTCTGTATAATATTCGTTATTTCAGTCCGTGTATGCTTAATTTCTAGTTGGTTCTTTATCATAACATCGAAGGTCTCATTGGATTTCTTGTAGATCGCAATAACTTTATCAGCGGCTTCTAGACAGTTCTTGAGAGACCTTAAAAGTGTGGTTCTGAACTCAATGTCCTCCATTGACAGTTTCGTCCTGTTTCTTTGTCTCTGCATTTTTTATGCTTTCTTGGTGCACCTCCTAGTGGTCTTTGTGCGTAGTCTTGTTGTAGTTAAGCCTTGTTTGTTGTAGTAATACTAGGGGGATTTGACCTCCAGGCCAACTGGCTGTGAGAATCAGCTGTGTCTGCAGTGGGAAAACTTCTGTCCTCTAGGGAGGTGCTAATCTAGCCTTTGCCTGAGGCTATCCGGCAAATGGCTCTGTGCAGGGCTTGGGCGGGGCGGGTCGCATGGGATCAACAGAGTGGGTGGAGGGAGCAGTTATGGCTGCTCTCAGTCCCGTCCCCAGAGGCTCTGCCTCTCAGAGTCCCAGCAACCGCTGCAAACCTCAGAGAGAAAGCTGCCCTCGCTTTCCGACCGATGCCAGACAGTCCCGCTTCTCCCGTTTGAGTCTGGGTCCCTAGAGACTCGCCCAGAACTGGAGCTCAGAATCTGAGACTCCCTCCCGATTGAAAACGATAACCGCGCCCTCAGCTACCAGCCCGCTCCGCGCGTACCTCCGCACCTTTGTATTTTCCGCACTGCGCCTCCTCTGAGTCTCGGTATGCTGTTCTCTTTCCTTCTAGTTGAAGAATTTCCCCTCAGCCAGTCTTCCTGTGGTTCTGGGCGATGTCCGTTCCGTCTTTTAGTTGTATTTGTGAAGTGGTTGTTTGAGGCAGCTAACTCTGGTGTTTACCTATGCCGCCAGCTTGGTTCCATTTTCATTATTATATAGGATTATTTTTCCTCGTCAGGGCCAGAAGGCCTGTTTCGTTGCCTACCAATATCCATAACCCCCTTGGCAACTCCACCTTCCACCCATCCCTCTCAGAATTTTAGCTATCTGAATATTTTCAGTTCTCTGTATGAAGCATGATCTTTTGATCCTTTCTGTCCTTGTATGAGTCTAGAACAGCAGTTGCCAATCTTTTGGACCTCATGGATATCCAGTGGTCTGCAGACCACCAGTTGGCAACTGCTGCTCCAAAGATTTCCTTAAACCAGTAGTGCCAGCCTTTTGGACCTCACAGACCACCAGTGTTCCGTGGACCACCAGTTGGTGACTGCTGGTCTAGAATGCTTATTTCCCCATGTTTGCCTAATTAATTTCTATTTGTGTGTAATACTTGATTCAGTCCTCTCTGAGAAGGATTACTTTTTTATTACATCCCCCAAGATTGATAAAGGTGTTTCTTTCCCAATTCATGTAATCTTTTTGCCCTATTATTAATATATTCAAGTAGAGTTGTTTGTGTCCTAGTCTAGGCTATGAGTTTTTTTGAAGGATAGTTCTTTCATGTCTCTGTACTCAATGCTTATTATGGTTTCTGGAATGGTGTGAGTTCTCAAGAATATCTTCTATATATGTAAAAGGCTAAGTGACTGGCTGACTGGTAGGTATGATGTGCACTGATCACCAGGGAGCACACGCTCAACGTAGGAGTTGCCAAGTGACAGCAACTTTGCAGAGTGCCCTCTCGCACTCTGGGACCCCTCAGGGGATGTTGGACCTGCCGGTTTCTGCCCGATTCCTGCAGGCCAGACCAAGGGACCCCACCTGCCAGAGAGACCACGCTTACTCCGCAGATGCCCTTTGAGCCCCAGCACCGCCTCAGGTGCAGCCGGCTGGAAGGGACCAGGGGAGGTTGGCTCTAGGGTGTGTCCGGCCCTTCTTGCCCAGTCCTACTCGGAGGCCACCTTCTAATTAAATTCCTTTTGATGTGCACGAATCCATGCACCAGGCCTCTAGTTTATGTAGTAAATGAACCAAGTAGATTTTATTGTATAATGTCAATAATGGGGAGAAACCAAGATGGTGGCATAGGTAAATACTGGAGATTGCTGCCTCGCACAACCACTTCAAAAATACAACTAAAAGATGGAATGGACATCATCCAGAACCACAGGAAGGCTGGCTGAGTGGAAATTCTACAACTAGAAGGAAAGAGAAAAGCATACCGAGACTCAGAGGAGGTGCAGTGCGGAAGTAAAATACTAAGATGCAGAGGTGCATGCGGATAGGGCTGGCGGCTGAGGACACGGTTGTCTTTTTCAATTGGCAGGGAGTCTCAAGCTCTGAACTCCAGTTCCGGGTGAGTCTCTGGGGACCCAGACTCATACGGGAGAAACGGGACTGTCTGGCATCTGTCGGAACGCGAGGGCAGCTTTCTCTTGTAGGTGCTCGCAGCGATTGCCAGGACACTGAGAAGCGGGGCTTCTGAGGGCAGGACTGAGAGCAGCCATAACTGCTCGCTCCGCCCTGTTGATCCCCTGGGACCCTGCTTCGCCCAAGCCGTGCATGGAGGCTTTTGCATATGAAAGGCCCGGCCCTTTGTAATCTGAAAATTACTTAAGAAACTGCAGCTGGCCCAAGGCCCCATGGCAACTTGCATTGCTTCACAGCTGGCTTCTGCTGGGTAGCCTCAGGCAGAGGCTAGATTAGCACCTCCTTAGAGATCCAGGAGCCAGTGTGCCCGGTGGTCAGAGTGGGACCATCCAGATTGCAGCTCCTCGGATCCATAAAGGACACACTCAGGGGGCAGACTCAGTGAGCACCAAAGCCCCACTGAAGCGAGTCTTGTCCTGGTGGGGTGTCTTTAGCACAAAAGTTCTCCCACTGCAGAAACAGCTGATTCTCACAGCCAGTTGGCCTGGAGGTCAATCCCTCCCAGTGTTACCTACAACAATCAAGGCTTAACTACAACAAGACTGTGCACAAAGCCCAAAAGGGGGTGCACCAAGAGTGTCTACCTCAGGTAATTGGGGAGGCTGAGCCACTGGGCCCTATAGGACACTTAGCACAGAAAGCCACTCTATCGACATAGCGAATCATAAAAAATGCCGAGAAAAAGAAACAGGACACAAATGACAGAAATGGAGGAAAGCAAACTACTGGATATAGAGTTCAAAACCACACTTTTATGGTTTTTCAAGAATTTTCTAGAAACCACCGATAAACTTAATGAGACCCTCAAGAAATCTGGTGAGACCCTCGAGGTTGTGATAAAGGACCAACTAGAAATTAAGCATACACGGACTGAAATAAAGAATATTATACAGACTCCCAACAGCAGACCAGAGGATCGCAAGAATCAAGTCAAAGATTTGAAATACGAAGAAGCAAAAAACACCCAACCAGAAAAGCAAAGTGAAAAAAGAACCCAGAAATACGAAGATAGTGTAAGGAGCCTCTGGGACAGCTTCAAGCGTACCAACATCCGAATTATAGGGGTGCCAGAAGATGAGAGAGAGCAAGATATTGGAAACCTATTTGAAGACATAATGACAGAAAACTTCCCCTACCTGGTGAAAGAAATAGACTTACAAGTCCAGGAAGCGCAGAGAACCCCAAACAAAAGGAATCCAAAGAGGACTACACTAAGACACATCATACTTAAAATTCCAAGGGCAAAAGACAAAGAGAGAATCTTAAAAGCAGCAAGAGAAAGAAACTCAGTTACCTACAAGGGAATACCCATACGACTGTCAGCGGATTTCTCAACAGAAACTTTGCAGGCCAGAAGGGAGTGGCAAGAAATCTTCAAAGTGATGAATGCCAAGAACCTACAACCAAGATTACTTTATCCAGCAAAGCTATCATTCAGAACTGAAGGTCAGATAAAGAGCTTCACAGATAAGGAAAAGCTAAAGGAGTTCATCACCACCAAACCAGTATTATATGAAATGCTGAAAGGTATCCTTTAAGAAGAGGAAGAAGAAGAAAAAGGTAAAGATACAAATTATGAACAACAAATACACATGTATCAACAAGTGAATCTAAAAATCAAGTGAATAAATAACCTGATGAACAGAATGAACTGGTGATTATAATAGAATCAGGGGCATTGAAAGGGAGTGGACTGACTATTCTTGAGGGGGAAAGGAGTGTGGGGGATGCCGGAAGAGACTGGACAAAAATTGTGCACCTATGGATGAGGACAGTGGGGAGGGGGTGAGGGCGGAGGGTGGGAGGGGAACCCGGTGGAGGGGAGCTATGGAGGGAAAAAAGAGGAACAACTTTAATAATCTGAACAATAAAGATTTAATTAAAAAATAATGTCAGTAATAAGTTAAAATGCATACTATAATATTGGGTGTGTCATATTATAGTAAGCCTCACCTAATGTCATCAATAGGTTCTTGGATCGAAGTATAATGAAACCAATTTACCATAGGTTAATTGATATAAACAAAAGTTAAGTTCCTACGTCATCGCATCAAAATTATAACGAAACAACATTGAATGAAACATCATTTTTGAGGACCTGCTGTAGTTTCTCCATTCATTTAATAAAGGTTTTTTGAGCAAGCATGTACTAAATGCTAGGCACAGCCAGATGAAAAACATATAAACAAGTACATAAAGTAATCATAGGTGATGATAAATGCTAAGGTATCATATTTTATTTTTTATATCTATAATATGGTATTTAATATTCAATTTTAGGTATCACTGCTATTGATCCAAAACAATGAGAAAGAAAATAAAATAAAAGAGTTAACATTGCTGCTAGAGGAATCCAGAGATAGAGTGAATCAATTAGAAGAAAAAATAAGTAAGAATTTATATAATAAATTATAACAATGTGTTTTATGTATTCTTCTTTGTTATGCTTTAATTTTTGGCTTTCATCACAGTTTTTAAAAAAATACATTTTATTGATATTTTACAGAGAGGAAGGGGGAGGGATAGAGAGCTAGAAATATCGATGAGAGAGAAACATCTATCAGCTGCCCCCTGCACACTCCCCAATGGGGATGTGCCCACAACCACGGCACATGCCCTTGACCTGAATCGAACCCGGGACCCTTGAGTCTGCAGGCCAACGCTCTGTCCGCTGAGCCTAACTGGTCAGGGCTCATCACAATTTTGTTATATTGCTTTCTAGTACTGTAATTTCAAGCCTGGAGTGAACCTGTACAAGGAGAGCATAATAGAGTCACTTAGGGAGCTTTTTCAAAGTACATACACTCCTCTTTTCCTTTCATACTCTTATTTAGTTTCAGAAAAGTGCTCTATGAAAACAGGGATCTGTTTTTTGTTCACTGATGCATTCCAATAACAATTGATTATTTTAATGTTCTTTATATTTCATCCTGAATTTTTATCCCTTTTCAGAGGAATGGTTTGTTGGATGATATACCTCCCGCGTTACACCAGTTTTAATTTTATATATGTCATTTATAGAAGTTTTATTTAGTTGATGGACATCTTCCTTACCTCTTTTTCTTTTTTGAAGATTGATTGATATAATACTTATTTTTAATAAACCCATAGTTAGTAATTAGAACATCAGGAATCTTTGCAGGTCCAAGTCTGCTTTTTGTTTATTCTGCTGAATTTGTTCATGGCGTTTTATTTTCTTTTGGTTTTTGATTGTAAGTCTGATAACTTCATCTGTGGAAATTCTTTAAGACCTGGGTTGGAAGTATATTTTTACAGAGAAAATTTGCATTTGTAGCTCTGGGATCCTGGGAGAACTTAAGAGCACTTCAAATTAAGTTTTGACTTGCAGCTTTTTGGGACATTCAGACAGCATACGTTCAGTTACCACACACACCTAAGGACTAGTTTGTGGCTATAATTTCTCAGAAAAAACATTTGGTTATCAGACTATAATAAATAGTATCACAATGGACATCACAGCTTGGCTAGCATGGTTTAGTGTTTTTTTTTTGGGGTGGGGGGGTGGAAGGGGGCGTTAATCCTCACCCGAGGATATTTTTCCATTGATTTTTAGAGAGAGTGGAAGGGAGAGGGAGAGACAGACAGAGAGAGAGAAACATCATTGTGAGAGAGAGACATCCATTAGTTGCCTCCTGCATGCCCTTGACCAGTACTAGAGATTGAGCCTGCAACCAAGGTATGTGCCCTTGACCAGAATCAAACCCAGGACCCTTCAGTCCTCAGGCTGATGCTCTATCCACTGAGCTAAACTGGCTTGGGCAATTCTATAATTTTTAATAAATATCTGTCCAAATTAATAATAAATAGCATCTATATGGTCATTTATAGTGGCTACATTTTATACAATTGTATGTATGTACCACTATAATTTAATCTATCTCCTTTTGGATATATAGATTGTTTCCAGTATTCAGCTATTATTAAAAATGTAGCATTGAAAATCTTTATATATTCACGATTGAGTGCTTGGGAAATAACAGTCTTGAAAAGTCAATAAAAGTTGATCATCATCAACCAATACCAGCATATCTATATTTGCATATTTCTTTCTCATTTTGGGGTATCTAATGGAGAAAAAAATGTAATTGTTACAAGTTATTTGTTTTCTTTTCTATTAAGTACTACTTATCTACAATTTTCTTTTTTAGAATTACAGGATGAAAACTTAAAAGAATCAAATGAGAAGCACGATCATTTAACATCAGAACTAGAAGATTGTAAAATGTCTTTGCAAAGAAGTGTGGTATGATTTAAAAACTGATTAGTGTATGATAAGTCTCACAATATTCATCAGTCAACAAATATTTACGGAATGGTATTACTATGTACAAGGACCCATAGCTTCAAATAGAGAGGATACAATCCCTGTCACAAAATGCTTATGGTTTAATTAGAGACATTAGTTGAAAAGCCTATTAAAATATAACTAAAATACAAGATCATTCATGCTAGGTACCAATAGTGTGATTCAGGCAAAAATTGCTGCGATAGCAGTAAGAATATAAGACCGCTGTAGGCTGGATTGGCTAGGAAGTCTCCATGGAGAGGGTGAGACTTTAGGTGGGCTTTGGAGGAATGGTGAATTGAAATAAGATTAGTGGGTGTGGTAGAAGAGCGGAGTGACAGGATAAGGAGGGACAGCAAATTACAGAAGCTGAGGAGTTCAGCTTTTTTTCTTAAGGGCCTTGGATCATTGCTTTTGTTTTCTACTTTATTTCATTCAGAGTACTCAAGAGGCTTTAGAGGAAGATTTACAGATAGCAACAAAAAAAATACATCAGCTCACTGAAGCAAAAGAAACTCAAATTGAAGAATTTAATAAAGCTAAAGCTGCTAATTCATTTGTGGTTACTGAACTTAAAACTACGATCTGCAACTTGAAAGAGTTAATGACAACAGAACATCAGAGGTAAAAATATTTCTTATTTAGATGAATAAAAAAGGCTTAATGTTCATTGCATTTTCTATTCATTGTCAACTGACTTGTAATTCCTTTAACAATTGTAACAGTCTTTTTTTTAAAGTATAAACTGGGAATACATTTTAAAAGTTTGTATTGGCTAGGTAGGTAAACTAGGAAAAGATAGCAGGTATTTTCTAGGATCGTTCCCATGCATACTTTGCTGTAAAATCAAGCTAAATAGATAAGCTGATAAGTGCTGATGCAGTTATATGACATATTTAAACTGAGTTATTATTGGTTTCATAGTAATAACTTCTTATGGGGAAGTGAGGTTTATTTTACTGAGGTCTGTAACATTCTTTCTTATTTGTAAAATTAGAAATTAACCTGGTACAAAGAATGTACTAAAATATTTTTATTAAATTAATGGATTAATGAATTAATGAATTCATTAATGAATATGATTAATTATAAAATAAACTATTCATTCGCATTTCATCTGAAATAGTTTGTCTAAAATGTGAGTTAAAAACTTGATGTTTTTCATTACTTTGTATTAAGGAAAAATTCATATAAAGCAGTGTTAATGAGGCCTCGGTAGTTATTTTTGTCTCATTAGAATTAGGGTAATTAGGATAAAAGAAACAAGTTTTTCTCTGAAGTCATAAACTGGGCCTAACAGTATTTCTTCTCTACTGCTTGTGTCTTGTAAAGGAAGAAAAGCTAGCTTTTCTAGTTCAGCTAATCTTATATTCTTGATTGACCTATCTAGTTGATTTTCAAATTTTAGAATTGTAAGCGATCTTAGATGTCATCTGTTCTAATTATCTCAGTTTTATAGACAAGGAAATGGAAAGGCAGAGGAGTTAAGCAAATTGCACGTGTTTTCATAATTATATTGTTCCTGAGGCAGAATTCAGTATAGTAGTAGTTACATACTCAATATCAAAGTTTTAGGATATATTAATTTGATTACCATAAATAAGAAAGAGATAAATTGTGACCACAAGCTTTAAGATTTTATGTAGATTAACTAATATACAACTATATATTTATACTAGCAATATTTTATTTTAAAGTGTTACACTATCTGGCACAAAGTAGGTACTCAAAAAATGCTTTATAATTGAATGAATGAATCTGTGCTAAGATAGATTGCACCAACTTTAGTTATTAGATGAATTTTCACTAAAATAATATTTTACATTGCAAATTAATATTATATTTTACAAGATTGGAAAAAAGTGAAGACCAATTGAAAATACTTACCATGGAGCTTCAGAAGAAATCAAGTGAACTGGGTAAGATTTAGAGAATTATATGTGTACATGATAATATTAGCCAATTCTAAAAACATAAACACTATTTCAGAATAAAATATAGTTTCTCCTCTTTCATTTACCAATAATTCATTATTTGATATTTTTTTTTTTGCTTTTTCAGAGATAGAAAAAATGTAAACCTTAAGAAAGACTATTCAGTTCATTATGCAATTCAAATCTGACTATTTTGTGATACAAAGAGCCATCTCATTGCCTAAGTTCAAACGCTTTAAATATAAGCTATCTTTTCATTGCCCATTTAAACTGGTGCATACCAACTTAGTTAAAGTTAACTGTAAATACAAAAACTTTGTCAAGTAATTTTATTCTCAGTTTCTTTACTTGGTATAGTTTTCATTCTGATGTTGCTGTAAATAGTTTTTGTTTCTGTGACCAGTTTTGTGTGTATATACCCATGTTTGCTTTCACTCTAGTTCTATAAAAGATTCTCACTCTTGTGTTTTCTATTGCGTCTACTGCTTATTATTATAAACTAGAGGCCAGGTGCATGAAGGCTGTGGGGGTTGGAGCGTCTGCCCCCTGGTCGTCAGTGCACATCATAGCAACTAGTGTAATGGTCGAACAAATGGTCGAATGAACGATTGGACACTTAGCATATTACATATAGGATTATTTTGATGTGAGATAATATAACTATGGAATTTAGACTTAGATGTTTATTCTTCAGTTAGCTTTGGATATGTAATTAAGAACATAACAGACATGGTATTTGTTCTAATGAGATTTACTTAGGGAGACATATAAAACATTTAATTACAAGTTGGGATAAGTGCTATGAAAGAAATGAAAATGATGCAATAGAAGAAAATAATAGGGCCTAATGTAGATTTGGCAATCAGGGATGGTCTTTAGCTGAAACCTAAAAAATAAGTGAGAGGTAGGACATGTGAGTTGAAGAGAGCTTTTCTTTCTTTCTTTTTTTTGTTAATCCTCAATGGAAGATATTTTTTTCATTGATTTTTAGAGAGAGTGGAAGGTAGAGGAGAGACAGAGAGAAACATCGAGGTGAGAGAGACACATCAATTGTTTGCCTCCTGTAGGCACCCTGACCAGGGTAACCTGCAACCAAGGTATGTGCCCTTGACCAGAATCAAACTCTTCAGTCCACAGGCCAATGCTCTATTGACTGAGCCAAACTGGTTAGGGCTGGAGAGAGTGTTTCAGTCAGAAGTAAAAGCATGTAGAAATGCTCTTAAGTATAAAGGAGGTTTGTTAATTCAAGTGACGGAGTGAAAGCCTGTGTGATTGAGCATAACAAGTGACATGGAACAGGGAACAAAATGAGTTTGGGGTGATAAGGACCAAATCAGGGCCAAGGAAAGGAAATTTGATTTTATGCTAACAGTGAAGGAAAATCATCGTAAAATTTAAGTAGAGGAATGACATTATATGATTCAAAATCACTAACTTCTGTATGGCAGATAAATTTGGTGGTGGGTGGGGAGTGCTGGTAGTGAAGAAAGAGTAGAATTGAAGAAATAGGATTGGAGACTATTTGAGTGGTACAGATAGGAGAGGGTATCTTTTAAAAATGGAATAAGCTCTAACCGGTTTGGCTCAGTGGATAGAGCGTCAGCCTGCGGACTGAAAGGTCCCAAGTTTGATTCCCGTCAAGGGCATGTACCTTGGTTGCGGGCACATCCCCAGTAGGGGGTGTGCAGGAGGCAGCTGATCGATGTTTCTCTCTCATTGATGTTCCTAACTCTCTATCCTTCTCCCTTCCTTTCTGTAAAAAATCAATAAAATATATTAAAAAAATAAAAATGGAATCATATGACAATTATGTTAGCAGTTGGAGATCCCATTAATCTTAGGACTTTTTGTCTGGTCTCAGCTCTGAAAAATTTTCTTTGATATCTTCTCTACTAGTGTCATTGTCTCTTACTCCCTGTAAGTGGATTTTGGGAGTTCTGGAACTATCCTTCATGTTTAAAATTTTTTTCTTATACTTTCTATCTTTTAGTTCTTTGTGGAATTTTGGGGGAAAAGGTTTTGGGTTTCCCCTGCTAATTCAATCTTTATGTTTATTTTGCTAGTTTTGAAACCTCAGTTGTCAAATTTTAAATTCCCAAGAACTCTAAATAATTTACTTCATGGATATAATATGCTTTTGGAACATACTAATGTTATCATACTTAGCAAAATATCTGCTTCTGTTTGTTCTATTAATGCTTTCTCCTTGGATTTTATTTAATTCTCTTAATTGAATTTGGTTCTTCTTTTTCATGGTTTTGCTTTTCTTCATTAATTGTTGATTCTTAATTGTGTGCTCATCCAAGTATTTGAGAATTCATCTTCACCCACTTGTATGTTATAATCTGCTTCATCTGATTATGGGAATGAGATGAGAGATGGTATAAGGAAGGGTGGGCTTGGTAGCTTGTCTGTTTGGCATAGGCCCTATGCCATAGGGGAAGTTTTTCTTGCTTAAAGATCAAGAGCTATGGCACCACCCTGTCTCTTTGGCCCCAATTCCTAGAATCCTTGATTTAACCTGAGACTGTGTGGTGGAAGATGTGGTCAGCTGGTGTAGTTGTTTAACATAGACTTCATTGAATGAGTATGGGTTTTACCCCCCCACAAAGAATCCTTAACTTTTGGGTTAATGGTAATGAGTCTGTTTTTGTTTTTTGTAAATATATTTTATTGATGATTTTTTACAGAGAGGAGGGAGAGGGATAGAGAGTTAGAAACATTGATGAGAGAGAAACATCAATCAGCTGCCTCCTGCACAACCCCCACTGGGGATGTGCCCGCAACCAAGGCACATGCCCTTGACCGGAATCGAACCCGGGACCCTTCAGTCCGCAGGCTGGCGCTCTATCCACTGAGCCAAACCGGTCAGGGCGAGTCTGGTTTTATATATTGTCTTTCTAAAACAATTATGTGATTGGGGGTGAGAGTGTGGAGACATGCTAGTTTTTTTTAATATATATTTTTAAAATTGATTTCAGAGAGGAAGGGAGAGAGATAGGAACATCAATGATGAGAGAGAATTATTGATTGGTTGCCTCCTACACGCCCCCTACAAGGGAGGATTGAGGCCACAACCTGGGCATATGCCCTTGGCCGGGAATTGAACCTGGGACCCTTTAGTCCACAGGCCAAATCTCTATCCACAGAGCCAAACCGACTAGGGCGAAACATGTTAGTTTTAAAAAATTAATGGCTTTTACTTAAAATTAAACTTCATGGTTGAATAAGCTTGGCATGTGACAGGTTTTTATTTTAGACTCTACATTGGCATTTCATATTTTGTTGATTTTTTTCCTTAAAGACTGTGGTCAATGATTACAAGTATTTTGTTTGTTTTGAATAATATATAGTTACATCTACAACAATTAATAACCCTCAACAGTGAGGAAAGACAAGTTTCAGGTATAATAAAATTTAGGTGACAGACATTGTTTGGGAACTCTGTAGGTAGTTAAAAAAATGTAAGGAGGAAAAAACCCAGGTGGTGTGGGCTGGAAAGATTTTATAATTCATTATCCTGATATTGAATTCATGGAGGTATATAAAGAAAAACATTGTAAAGCATTATTTAATGTGACAAGAAGGAAGGGTGTCAGAAAGAAAATAGGAGCAGGAGTTAGGAAACAAATCTGAATAATGCAAGGTCTGGAAAATCAAAGCGAGAAAAGTAGAGTGGTTAATAGTATCAAATGCCAGAAAGCTCTATAATAATAACAAAGAATTACACCACAAAATGGTTATTGGTGATCTTTGAGATATTAGTTCTGCATGGGGTTAAAAAAGAAGTTTGTAGGAAACCAAAAAGGAATTTGTCTGCCAACCCCCCTCCCTGCTCAGAGATTGACTATAGTATGAAGAGGCAGAAAAGTCAACCAGATGCATTGTTTTTATTCAAATAAATATTTAGCTGTGATAAGGGAAAGTAAAGATTCCTCTACAGAGAGTCAATTTATATTGTTAGTAAAGAAACTAAAGTCTCAGAGGAGGTTGGAATGTTGAGATACAGAGTATAATGGTTAGAGTTAGCCGGAATTAAGTGGATCACTTCTTTTAAGTTTGGAGTGAAGATTAAGAGGCCAGATATTTAGAGAGGGATGATGAGTTGAAAGTAAAAGCACACATGCTGAATGACCACATTCCAAATAAAGATAGATTGCTTATTTTGTTTAATCAACTCTGGGCTCATTTGGTTGTGGAATTAACTTTATAGCAGTGGTTCTCAACCTTGGCTGCACATTAGAATCACCTGGGAATCTTTTTAAAATACTGATTTCTGGGCCTCATCCTCCGGAAATTCTGTTTCTTTGTTACTGATGTTGTGGCCCCACCCCATAACAAAGAAACAGAATTTCTGGAGGATGAGGCCCACAAATCAGGATTTTAAAAAGATTCCCAAGTGATCCTAATGTGCAGCCAAGGTTGAGAACCACTGCTTTATAGAAACATCCTATCTAATAAAAGAGAAACATGGTAATTAGCCGTACATCCGCTACCCTTCCCATTGGCTAATCAGGGTGATATGCAAATTAACTGCCAGCCAAGATGGTGGCCGGCAGCCAGGCAGCTTGAAGCAAACATAAGGCTTGCTTGCTTCAGTGATGGAGGACTCCAACGTTCCCCGCCTGCCTTGCTGGCCTCTGAGCTTGCAGTTTGAAACATTGTTACAAATATAGAAGCTAAACAAAACCCCAAAAACCTGCTTTCAGCCAGCTGGGATCTCAGAGCTGGAGTTGATACAGTGTTTCGATTATAGAACCCAAACAAACCAGATACCTGCTTTCAGCAGCGGAGGCCTAAGAGCTGGAGCCAAGCCTCAGAGCTAAAGCTGGCCCAGAATAAAAAAAAAAGGAGCAGTTGGGAGCTTCAGTCACCCACCAGCCTGAAAACAGCCCTCAGCCCCTCACCCAGACTGGCCAGGCACCCCAGTGGGGACCCCCACCCTGATCCAGGACACCCTTCAGGGCAAACCAGCCGGCCCCCACCGTGCACCAGGCCTCTATCCTATATAGTAAAAGGGTAATATGCCTCCCAGCACCGGGATCAGCAGAGCCGCGAAGCCTCCCGGCACCGGGATCAGCGTGATGGGGCAGCACCCAAACCCCCTGATCGCCCTGCTGCTCTGTGTGTGACAGGGGGCGGGGCCACAACCTCCCTATCTGCCCTGTTCTGTTCCTGACAAGGGGGAGCTCCCCAACCCCCTGATAGCCCAGCGGCTCTGTGTGTGACAGGGTGCGGCGCCCCAACCCCCCTCCCCCCCACGGGCCCTGCTCTGTGTGTGACTGGGTAGAGCCATAACCTCCCCATCAGCCCTGCCCTGAGTGATACAGTGGCAGTGCCCCAACCCCCTGATCCGCCCTGCTCTGTGTGTGACGGTGCGGCGCCCCAACCCCCCCCACGGGCCCTGCTCTGTGTGTGACGGGGTAGAGCCATAACCTCCCCAACCCCCTGATAGCCCAGCGGCTCTGTGTGTGACAGGGTGCGACGCCCCAACCCCCCTCCCCCCCACGGGCCCTGCTCTCTGTGTGACTGGGTAGAGCCATAACCTCCCCATCGGCCCTGCCCTGAGTGTTACAGTGGCAGTGCCCCAACCCCCTGATCCGCCCTGCTCTGTGTGTGATGGTGCGGCGCCCCAACCCCCCCCACGGGCCCTGCTCTGTGTGTGACGGGGTAGAGCCATAACCTCCCCATCGGCCCTGCCCTGAGTGTGACAGTGGCAGCATCCCAACCCCCTGATCCACCCTGCTCTGTGAGTGACAGGGGCAGCGCCCCAACCCCCTGATTGGCCCTGCTCTGTGCGTGACTGGGGGTGGTGCCGCAAACTCCCCAGGCTAATATGCAAATTTTCCCCTTGACTGGGAGTTGGACTAGAGTTCGACCAGGGGGTCGGGCCAGCCTGCCAACTGCCTGCAGCCCCTCCCCCCAGCCAATTGGGGGTGGGGCTGCTGGCCAACTGCCCCCGGCCCCCCAATCGCCCCAATTGGAGTGGGCCGGCTGGACCACCCCCCCCACGTACGAATTCATGCCCCGGGCCTCTAGTTATTAATATTTATCTGTGATTTTTGTATAGTTCCATTTGGACTTATGGGCAGTGATTTTCAACTTTTTTCATCTCATGGCACACATAAACTAGCTAAAATTCTGCAGCATACCAAAAATAATTTGCCAATATGATGAAAAATAGGTATAATTTTGATTCATTCACAGTGGATGGCCATTGTATTGGTTGTTGTCATTTTTTATTTGACAATATAAGGGAAAAGAGGTCAGTGCCCCTGACTAAATAGTCAGGTATTGCTTGTTTAAAAACTTTTTGCAGCTTGAAAATTGGTGATTTAGGGTACTCCAGTTACATTAATCCATTTCTTAGTCTTCCCCTTTCAAATGATATTATTCTTGTTTCTCCTTTCCTAGTCTTTTAATCCAGCTTTTAACACATTTATATTCTTTTGCTTACTTTAGAAGAGATGACTAAGCTTAACAATAACAAAGAAGTAGAACTTGAAGAATTGAAAAAAGTCTCGGTAAGTATTTAGTTTCTCTTAATATAGAGTAATTACTTTTCAAATCCACTGACTTAGACTCTCACACTATAGATGTTTTATGCTACTTTTTTTTCAGATAAAATATTAAAAAATTACATTTGATTTTTAGTAAAGCCACATTCTTACCTATTCTAATATTTATACATCTTGATAACTGTCTTCATGTCTTTAGAGGGTTTTAAACAATTTTTTAATTTATTGATTGATGAGAGAGAGAGAGAGAGACTTGTTGTTCCACTTATTTATGTATTGTTTGGTTGATTTTTATGTGTGCCCTAGCCCGGAATGGAACCATGATCTCCTGGTCAATTAGCTGATGCTTAACCTCTGAGCCACATTGGACAGACTGTTGAACATTTTTGTTTTTTTGTTCAAGAGCTATTTGCCTGTAGTTTTCTTTTCTTTGATTGTCTTTGTCTGCTTTTGGAATCAGGCTAATGCTGGGCTCATAAAATGAGTTGGGAAGCTTTTCTTTCATTTCTATTTTCTAAAGAGATTGTGTAGAATTAGTGTTATTTTTTCTTTATACATTTGGTAGAATTCTCCAGTGAAATCATCTGGACATAGAAATTCTTTCATTGTTATAGAACTACTCTGGTTACTTGCTTTATCTTGGGTGGTTTTTGTAGTTTGGGGGTTTTGAGGAATTAATACATTTCACTGAAGTTGTCAGATTTCTGTGCATAGAGTTATTTATAATATTCCCTGTTATCCTTTTAGTAAATTTTTATGCTTTGTGAGCCATGTGGTCTCTGTTGAAGTGATTCAACTTTGCTGTTAATAGGGCAAAACAGGAATGGATAATACATAAACAAATAGATTGGCTATATTACAGTAATGCCTTATTAAAAATAGGCAGTGGTGGATTTGGTCTGTGGGCTGTGTTTGCTGACCCTTGGTTGTCTAGAATGATGAATTCAATTCTTGGCACATTACTTAACACATTGCGCACCAGTAGTTTTATTGCTAGCTTTACCTAGTGGCCAGATAACTTTCTATTGAAAGAGTACAAAAAACATTTTACAAAGTATCATATTTTAAAAAGATATTAGCTTGTAAGAACATGTAATAAATAACTTCAAAATGCAATGGGCGTGCCTTTAACATTTATGTAAAACGCTAATATGAAAACACGAGAATGCTCGTGATCCGCCCGCAATGTGTTACGATGGTATATTAAAGTGAGCCCATCCTGATGGAATGATGTAAATTAAAACTGTTTCATAGGAAGAATGAAAATATTCTTAAAGATTTTAGAATTGTTAAGAGAAAAGTTAGGGAGTAAATATTTAAATATTTACCAGTTATCATGTGAAAGAGGAATTGGACTTTTATGTGATTAAGGAAGGCAGAATAATGACTATTGCATGAAAGTTATAGTAAAGCACATTTTCATGCAATAAGGACAAACAGGATTGATAGAATAGTGAATGACTAATAAATGCTAATAAATTGGAGTGATTTATACATAAATTAAGGTTTGACTTCAAATGGCCTGTATGATTTTTTTTAAAATAAGAAAATTCCAGGGCTCTGTCCATTAAATCCTGTCATCATACTTAGTTTTGAAATTTACTTAATAATGCCAAACGTTTCTTTTAAAAAACATTTTAGCCAAAGAGAAACTCATTATGTCTTCATAACTTTATTTAGGAAGTTTGATTATTTTGAATATGTGTGTGCTTTGATTGTCATGATTTGTTAATATTTTTAAATAGGCAGAAAACCAAAAGCTTTTAGATGAAAAGAAACAGTTTGAGAAGATTGTTGAAGAATTAAAAGGAACAGAACAAGAACTAACCGGTCTTCTTCAAACCAGAGAGGTTTGTTTTAAAGGATACATTTTTCTTTCATATATTTTGTTAGTAGAGTACAGGTTACAGAATAGATTATAGTGTAGCCATTATCTTTGTGAAAGGTTTCTTCACAAGATTTCTTTTTAAAGTATGTGTTCCTGCTACATTAAATATGCTAATGACTGATTTAAAACATATCTAGAAAACCTCCAAGGTACATATAATGTGGGAGAGAAAGGTCAATATTTAAGGTATCAATAGTATGTACACAATGCCATGGTTGTAACAATTACATTTCTTGATACCTTGAGTATTTCTTAATCACTACATTTAAAAGTTAGCCTTTATTAAGTTCTTAGTTTACAGTAGTTTTTATAGTACTCATGTTATAATTTTAGAATGTCATTTATTTGAAAAAGTATGTTTTCAGTCCATAACAGCATTATAACTATCTTTTTATAATTATAACAGCTTAGTGTTTAAGATGCTGATTTTATTAATTAATGTTTCTTCTTAATATTATAGCATTTTATTTAATACTAGGGGCCCGGTGCACGAAATTCGTGCACTGGGTGTGTGTGTGTGTGGGGGAGTGTCCCTCAGCCCAGCCTGCCCCCTCTCACATACTGGGAGCCCTCAGGCGTTGACCCCCATCACCCTCCAATCGCAGGATCGGCCCCTTGCCCAGGCCTGATGCCTCTGGCCTAGGCGTCCGGCCCGGGCAGTGGGGACCCGCAGCTGCAGCAGCCCAACGATCGTGGGCTTCGCTTTAGGCCCAGGCAAGGGACCCCTAGCTCCTGGGACTGCCAGCTTCGACCGTGCCCAGCTCCCATCGCTGGCTCCACCCCTACTTCCTGCTATCACTGGCCAGGGCGGAAAAGGCACCTGATTCTCCGATCATGGCTGGGGGGCAGGGCAAAGGCGGCCTCAGGGCCGCCTTTGCCCTGCCCCCCAGCTCTTAGCTCCCCCCTGGGTTTCCGATCACTGTCAGTGGCAGGGGGCTTCTTCCTGCTTTCCCTTTCGCCTCCCTGCATTGTGCCTACATATGCAAATTAACCGCCATCTTGTTGGCAGTTAACTGCCAATCTTAGTTGGCAGTTAATTTGCATATAGCCCTGATTAGCCAATGAAAAGGATAGCTCGTACGCCAATTACCATTTTTCTCTTTTATTAGTGTTGATTATTTATTTATTTTTTAAAATATTTTGTATTGATATCCGAGAGGAAGGGAGAGGGAGAGAGAGATAGAAACATCAGTGATGAGAGGGAATCATTGATTGGCTGCCTCCCGCATGCCCCCCACTGGTGACTGAGCCAACAACCCTGGCATGTGCCCTTGACCAGAATCGAACCCTGACCTCCTGGTTCTTAGATCGATGCTCAACCACTGAGCCATGCCGGCTGGGCTATAGCATTTTAATTGAAATTATTTGGTAGAGTAAAAGTGACAAAAATTTTTTAAAATGTGTAAATATAATTTTACTGATTGAGCTTCAGAATATCAAGATGAAATTACTTATATTACATTTGTCATTGCTCATTGTTTTAAATTATAATAGTTATGGCACTGAATCTACTTAAATTTAAAAAGTTTGATATATTCTTACCAAATTTTTGCCAAATAAATGACTTACTTGCATAGAGTGACCAAGTTTTTTAAATGAGAAAATTGTAAAAACATTTGTTATGGTTATACACATTTATTTTTCAGAAAAAAGTACATGATTTGGAAATTCAATTGACTACCATTGCTGCAAGTGAACAACGGTATTCAGAACAGGTTAAAGAACTGAAAACTGAGCTTGAAAATGAGAAGTATGTTTTCTATCTATCTATGAAATAGCTTATGTATTCAATTACTAAGTTTTCTAGTATTTAACAATAAGTGAATTATGTTCAATATTTATTTGAATAAGCTTAAAGTTGTATTTTATTCCTAAAGATAAAAATAATTTAACTTTATTGCTAAGGGAAGTACATATCATTTACATAAAGAGCTCATCACAAAGTTAAGAACTGCTTAAGATCAATATTTTCCTTTTCTTAGAGATAGTTGGTTTCTTAGGACAAAACCATTAATTGCAGTTCTAACTAGTTATTTTGATTGATTTGCTAAATTATTTCATAGGTTTGAATTGATGAAATGCCAGTGACAAAATACAAATTCATTTCTTACATTATTCAATGATTTACCTACTCAGTAAGTTTAATTTTGAGAAAAAGTGAGAGGAAAAAGTTATTGTGTTATTATTTATAGAGAAGTAAACTCAAGTAGCCAATCTAGTGGTGAGCATGATTTTTTCTTTTTGGTTGCTTCTCAGCTCTACATAAAAATGAGAAGTAAACAGTTTATTCAGGATCTTGTTTCTTTCCTTTCAGCTCTCATTCCCTCCTTCTGATATATTTTCACCAGTACTTTTTTAGGGGTTCTGGATGAAGTTTATTAACCAAAATCCCTTTTAATAAATAGGCTGATTACTTATTTATGCTTTAGTATAAATTTGTTATCTTCAGTTTATTTGCTTTTTCAACCTTTCATTTTTTAATGAAAACTTTTATCTATTTTTTGATGAATTCCCATTAAAGTAGTAGGAGATAATAGGTGCTCCTGAACTCATTCCTAGAGCCACACATTCCCCTTCATTTAAAACTGATCCTTGCTGCAACCAATAACAGCAGTAATCTCTCTTCCAGTGTAGAGCATATGAGGCCTACTATAAGAGCAGTTTAAATATCTGCACAAAGGTTAAACCTAGTTTCTTTATTTTATTTTAAAATAGGTCATGCCTCATATATTACTTTAATCAAATCATCAGAAGCTTGAAACAGTTTCTAAGAGACAGTCTGTTAGAAAGAAAAATTATATGAAAAATATATACCCTGTAAAATTTGTGGAAAAGTAATGGGGGGTAATGTTGTGGGGAGTATGCAAAGAAATATATGACATCATGAAAAACTTATAGAAAAATTTCAAACATGTATAAAGTAGAGATGTAATAAACCAGCATGTACCTATCTCCCAGCTTCAGAAGTTAAGTAGTGGCCAACCTTACTTAATTTATAACCCTAGGTTATAATCCCTGCTTTCCTCTAAGGTTATTATGAAGTAAATTTCACATCATATAATTTCATACTTAAATATGTTGATATGACATATTTTTTAAAAATAGGCTTAAGAATACTGAACTAACTGCAAGCTGCAACAAGCTTTCATTGGAGAACAAAGAACTAGCACAAGAAACAAGTAAAATGGCCTTAGAACTTAATAAACAGCAAGAAGATATTAATGTGAGTTGAAAAAGAAAGAACCAATGACTTAATTTTCTTACCTGTAAAATTAGGGCGTTAGAATAATGACATCTGAAGATTCTTTCAGCTGTAAAAGTCTAATTATCTTAGAGCTGATACTTTGTTTTAGAAGAAAAGTATACATACTGATCTTACATGGTGATAATGAGCAACAGAATAGAGGTTACCCAATGATAAAGTTAATTTTAAGCATCAAGATTTGTATAAAGTATTCAACAAGTATTTATTAAGTAAATCATATGAGACACTGTGGAGGATATGGTGACGAATTAAAGGGCATCCTCTTTAGGATCTTATAACTCAATAGAAAAAAACTGCCCAAATAGCTTAAATAAAATAGTGTATGTCTTGTTTTGGGGACAAAGTGTTATCTGCATCCACAGGATCACTTCTGCTTTGGTGGAAGAGAAGGCTTCAGAGAGAATGTAGCATTGATTTTAGTCTAAAAGATGAATAATTATGAGTTCAGTAGGTAACAGTGAGTGGGAACACATTCCTAAAAGCCACAGCAGTATAAATTAAGGATATGTCTCAAATTATCATTGGGAAACAGTAAATAAGACTTGTTTTGTTAGCTGCTGAGTAGAGATTGTTAAGGAAATGAAGTCTGGAAAAATAGTGTGGAACTATGCAAATTAAGCCATTCTCTTGCTATATTTATATTTATATTTATATTTATATTTATATTTATATTTACTAAATGAATTTTATGCTGACAGATAAAGGTCTTAAATATTAGTTTCAATTTTATTTTTGTTGCAACAGGATAATTAATATAAACAATATTGAATATTTCTTTAGAATATCAAAAAGCAAGAAGAAAGAACATTGAAACAAATAGAAAATCTGGAAGAAACAGAAACACAATTAAGGCAAGACTAATGAGTTGGCGGCCTCTTTTGTCTAGCAAAGATTTTAGTATTCTTTACTATTTATTATAGTTAATTTAGATTAAACTTATGTTGAATATAATATAAAGTAAAAATTAGACTTAAATTACTGCTTTGGAATTCTGCTTAAAAATAAAGTTGTAATAATGTTTATTTTATACTCAGTGTTGAAATAGTGAAATTAGACACATTTATTTTAAAGCATCATAGCTTTCTAATATTTATTATTTATTAACTAAGAAGATACACTAATCATATGTCAAAAAATTTAGAAGAGAAATAAAAAATATTATTTTAAGCATTAGCCATGTTTCTAGGCATTTTCACAATCATCTATTGTAATGCCTGTATACCATTTAATCAAGTGGATATGACATTTTTTACTTTTCGTCCTTTATATTTTTGGATTTTTATATTTTGCAGTTTTCACTATCATAAATAATACTTTAGTAAACATCTTAGCACATACAGATCTTTTTCTTATTTTGAATTTGATAGGATAAATTTCAAGTAAGTAGAATTATATTGAGTCAGAGGAATAATTATTTCAATGAAGAAATTGAGCAAAAAGGACATATCTGTTGTAAACCAGAAAATTTAAAAGAGAAATACAAAGTATTTAATATTATTTTGTCAAAAGGACAAAGGAACACATGGGGGAAGAAAACTATCTTTCTTGCCTTTGTCTCTGCTATACAGTTTCTCTCCCCAGAGGTATCACTCTTACCTGTGTATGTTTCTAGAGATACTCTGTTACATATATAAGGGTAAATGTGTATGCAGATTTCTCAGTCATGTAGTTTTTCATTAAAACCACTTGTATTTATGTATCTAATTTATTTTAATAAAATTACGACTATGTCTCAGGATAATGACTGATTTATGACTAAGAAAATAGTACAGTGATATCTTGACTTAAATTAGGAACAAGCATTTCTTTCCAGGAGTTTTTTAAATAGAAAAATAAGATACTTAATTTCAAAATAAATGTGTAATTTAAATATGAGAGTGAATTGTGCCTATTTAGTGTTAAGGCATGAAAAACTACCCAGCAAAATGAAAATATAAACCAATAAAGTTTAATAGTTAATCATTTTAGAAATTCAGAAAGGGAATAAAATGAAAATATAAGTTTTATCTCAGTGTCACTCTTCTATTTCCTTTAAGGAATGAACTGGAATCTGTGAGAGAAGAACTAAAGCAGAAAGGAGATGAAGTTAAATGTAAATTGGACAAGAGTGAGGAAAATGTATGTTATATTTTATAATAAATCATATCACAGAATTTCTAATCATAAAAGCAATACCACATATCTAAAAAAATGGTGACATATACTGTTGAATAAGTAACTAGTTAACTAGGGACTTTTATAGGCTGTTGAATTTTAAAATATAGGGCAGAGTTTGGTTATTTTGCATAGTTTATATCTAGAAGGAAGTAGTATAATTCTAAATTTCTTTTATAAATGCTCAATATTTAATGTTGATTTACATTTTTAGGCTAAATAAATGGCTTATGCTTTAGTAATATAGAATACTAGAGGCCCGGTGCATGAAATTTGTGTAAGGGGCTCAGTCCTCGCAGCCCCCAGCCCTGGCTGCCTAGCAGCCCCGACCCCCCACCCTGTGGTCGTTCCCGAAGGTCATTCCGCCATCTGGTCTAATTAGCATATTAAGCTCTTTATTATATAGGATATATAGGATACTGATAAATTGAGTAATAAGTTCGTTTTGTGCTTTGGTGGATATGATTTAATAAGTTGAGATAGGATCAAGGTCTTTAGAAAAGACCCCGACCAGGGCCAGGGATCCAGCCTGCAACCAAGGTATGTGCCTTTGACTGGAATCCAGCCCAGGACCCTTCAGTCTGCCAGTCTGAGGGCTGACACTCTATGAACTGAGCAAAACCAGCCAGGGCCTGATAAATATTTTTGTAGAAACAAAAGGTTGAGTTTTACAATTCCATTTCTAAAAGGTACTTGTAGAAGAAAATAGTAATTCTATTAACATTTTAAATCTGATGTCAGATATTATTTTTTAGGTTCGAAGCCTTGAATGTGAAGTTTTAAAAAAAGATAAACAAATGAAGATATTAGAAAACAAGGTAGTATCAAATTGCAAACATGTTTGGAAGTAGAGACTTTGTAACAACATATGTATGACTAGATTCTTTGGGGCCAACCTTGACACTTTTTTGTTTTGTTTTATTAATCCTCACCTGAGGATATATTTTTAGGGAGAGAGGAAGAGAGAGAAACATGGATGTGAGAGAAATACATTGATTGGTTGCCTCCTGCGTGCACCCCAACCGGGAGGAGGGTCCAGGCTGGGAGATGCATGTCCTTGACAGGAATTGAACCTAGTTGCCTTTGGTTCACAGGCTGATGCTCTCTATCCACTGAGCCAAACCGGCTAGGACCAGCCTTTACACTTTTAACAGCCTTTATATAAATTTCAATTCTCCTTTGAAGGCTTTGAGGAATAATGTAGAATTTTTATTGTAGGTTTCTTTGAAGAGGCTCTGAGTTCAGGATTTTTTTTGCACAATGCTTTGAAAAGCAAAGTTTCATTAAATTCCTCTTTAGATGTGTCTTCTCTTTCGCAAAATTTCATACTCTGTGCAGCTGCATTTGTTGTGGATATCTTTAGAGTGGCAGGATTTTTTTTTTTTTAAAAAATCAGTCTTAGACATCTTTCCCGTCTCTCAAGAGAACTGCAGAAAAATTTCTGCTCCATTTATGTGAAGTGTTCTTACTGGCTGGCTGCCCATCCCAATTCACTTTTTCCTTCTCTGTACCTCACTACGCATGGGTCCTAAACCTGACTTTCTATAGAGAGAGTAGTCCTCTGGAAAGTATAGTTCATTTTCTATAGTTCTGGCCTCTAATAACACCAGTTTTTTTTTCCTACCTAGAATTGGGATGATTAAAATCCTTTATTACTCTGCATTAGAGTTATTTTTACT
The DNA here is from genome assembly GCF_963259705.1 of Myotis daubentonii. Taxonomy (NCBI): domain Eukaryota; kingdom Metazoa; phylum Chordata; class Mammalia; order Chiroptera; family Vespertilionidae; genus Myotis; species Myotis daubentonii. Next base: position 35,682,668 of record NC_081857.1, on the reverse strand, counting down.
TAAAAATGAACCGTGATAGTTTAATACCTTTTCAAGATTTCTGGGCATTCTACCAAAAGTATTTATTTTAATTAGTCCTACATTTTGAGATTATTTATATTTAAAAGGATTGAAAATTTAAGTTACTTTAATTTTCATTAGCTTATTCAGAAAAAGGAGAGTGAGATGGGGCAGTGTGTGTTGTAAGAAAAATATGTAATGGAGAATTTTGTGCTAATGTGGGAGATGAAAATTTTTTTCATTGGAATTTCTTTCTACTTCAATGGAAATTAGAACGATTTATGTATATGTAATGTAGTAACCTTTAGAAATCTATGCTGCTTTTATGGTACTCCAAATATTTTGGTGGCTAATACCTCTTATTCCAATTCTGCATGTGTACCCAGGTGAAGTAGTCCCTCAAAGAAAGATATAAAAAAAGTGGTTCAGCTGATATTTTTTTAAAACAGGAATTAAAATGTAGTTAGGACGAGACAGACTATTATATTATTTCCCTCCCCTATAGATAATAAGTATAAGAAGTCTCAAAAATGAAAATGGAATTGTTTTTAAAGTAGTTAAATTCAAATGTTCTTTAAGTATATTAAGAATTGTTAAAAATTTCAAATTTGTATTGAGATAATTGTTAGTAAAATTTATACCCATTTACATGATTTTAGACATTAATGGAATTATTTAACAATATGATTTTTGAAGTGACTTCTATATTAATTTATGTAGTATTTTTATTAGTTTAAAATTACTTCTGTTGACTAGAATATCGAATAAAATAATTATAATTTCTCATTTTTTTTTTTTTTTAGTGTAACAATTTAAGGAAACAAGTTGAAATTAAAAGCAAGAATATTGAAGAATTCCAACAGGAGGTATGTATTGATTCTCATTATCAAATTACTTTAAAAGATTTTTTTCACTTCAGTTTTAGAGAACAATGCTTTTCTTTCCCGTAGTAATTTCAGTCTAGGTAAGGTGGTAGTGCAAGTTTAAATCATTTTGGTACTAAACGTAATTGTTTATTTTTAACTTTTAACAGAATAAGGCCTTAAAAAAAAGGGGTACAGCAGAGACGAAGCAACTGAACGTTTATGAGATAAAGGTATTTGGAATAATTTTTGTTTTTAAAATAGTAGTAAATAGATGAGAATATAAGAATTTTATTCCTTGTGGTACTTATCTTTCTCTGACTGGCTTATTTTGCTTAGCATAATACTTTCCAGTACCACATGAGCTCACTCATATGTGGAATCTAATGACCAAAATAACCTGATGAATAAAATAGAACCAGAGAATAGAACAGTGGTTCTCAACCTGTGGGTCGCGACCCTTTGGGGGTCGAACGACCCTTCCACAGAGGTCGCCTAAAACCATCGGAAAACACATATATAGTTATATGTTTTTGTGATTAATCACTATGCTTTTATTATATTCAATTTGTAACAATGAAAATACATCCTGCATATCAGATATTTACATTATGATTCATAACAGTAGCAAAATTACAGTTATGAAGTAGCAACGAAAATAATTTTATGGTTGGGGGTCACCACAACATGAGGAACTGTATTAAAGGGTCGCGGCATTAGGAAGGTTGAGAACCACTGACAGAAGCATTGAACAGACTGACAAATTTCAGAGGGAAGGTGAAGGTGGGAAAGTGGGAGGGGAGTGATTAACCAGGGAGCTTATATGCATATATGCATAACCCATGGACACAGACAATAGAATGGTGAAGGCTCGGGTGGGGTGGGTACGGGGTGGAGGGGGTCAATAGGAAAAAAAAGCACACACAGAAATAAACAAAGGGACATCTGTAATACTTTCAACCATAAAGAAATTTAAAAAAATTTATTTTCTTGTAGCAGTTTTCAAACATCATCTGAGATTGTGGGAATTGTTCCTTTTAATTATAAGAGTGATCATCTGTGATTTATATGTGTTAAAATCATCTAAGCAACTTAAAAATATATGTGTGGGTATGTATATGTTTGTATTCATACTCCTTACCCATACATTAAAAATTAAGGTTGAGCAGGTTTGGGGTGGAGTCTTGGAATCTACATTTTTTAAAAGCTCCATGTAATACTCTTTGTAATACTTTAAGCAGTAAAAAAAAAATAATAATAATAAAAGCTCCATATATGGTTATCTTGCTGCATAAGGGTTTTGATAACCACTGACTTTGTAGGAAACAAATTAAAATCCTGGAATGTAAACTCATGATGTCAGGGTCTTTTTTTGTTTATTTTCTTAGTCCCTATTCCTTGAGATATAATTTACATGTAATAAAATGCATGATTTTAAGTATACAGTTTGATGAGCTTTAACAAATGTTTTTACAAACATGTAACAACAATCAAGATACAGGATTATTTCCATTATCCCAGAAAGTTCCTTCATATCCTTTTATAGTTTAAACCCTACTTCCCAGTGGCAACCAATATTCTGCTTTTTCTCTCTATAAAGTAGCTTGTCTATTCTAAAACTTCATTTAAATGGAAACATGCCAAATATTCTCTTGTTATAGGGTTTATTTTGCTCAGCCTGTTCTGAGATTCACCCATGCTTCTGTAGGTATCAATAGGTCTTTTATTATTTCCAACTCACATTTCACTGTATGAACATAACAGATTTGTTTATCTAGTTTCCTGTTAGTGGACATTTGAATTGTTTTCAATTTTTAATCATTATGAGTAAAGTTTCTATGAACATTCTTGTACAAGACTTCACTGGACATTATTTTTTAAATTTTCACCTGAGGATATATTTTCCAGAGAATTTAGAGAGAGTGGAAGGGAGGGAGGTGAGAGGTGGGGGAGAGAGAAACATCACTGTGAGAGAGTTTGGTTGACACCCCCACTCCCGCACCCTATCCTCCCTCCACCGGTATCAAATCTACAACCCAGGTATGTGCCCTTGACCAGGAATTGAACTCAAGACCCTTTGGTCAGCGGGCTGACACTCCAACCACTAAGCTACACTGGCCAGGGCTGGACATTTTAAGGTAAATATCTTAGAAAAGAGCTGCTGGGTCATAGAGCAGATGTATATATATATATATTTTTTTTACAGAGAGTAAGGAGAGGGATAGAGAGTTAGAAACATCAGTGAGAGAGAAACATTGATCAGCTGCCTCCTGCACACTTCCCTACTGAGTATGTGCTCGCAAGCAAGGTATATGCCCTTGACCAGAATCGAACCTGGGACCCTTCAGTCTGCAGGCCAATGCTCTATCCACTGAGCCAAACCGGTTAGTGCAGTAGATGTATATTTAGTTTTTAAAGAAACAACCAAATCATTTTCCAAAGCAATTTTACACTCTTAATAGCAATGTATGAGAGGTCTAGTTAGTCCATATTCTACTCACATTTGGTGTTGACAGCCTTTTCAATTTCAGCCACTCTTGTGGGCAGAACCTAGCTTCACGTTTAGTCATACAATGTCCTACACTTAGTTTCCTGCTCTATTATTGTCATTTTGAAATTTTAAATAATTTATGAACTAGATGTTCCCCCTTTTCATTTTGCATCAAGCTCTGCAAATTATATAGCTGGTCCTGCTTATGGATATAGTAGTATCCCATTGTGGTTTCATTTTTCATTTGTTATAATAGTGTTGAACATTTTTTCATAAACTAGTTATTTGTACATTTCCTTTATAAAGTACTCCAGTATTTTGTCCTCTTTATTTTTTTTATTTTTATTTTTTAAAATTTATTTTATTGATTTTTTTACAGAGAGGAAGGGAGAGGGATAGAGAGGTAGAAACATGGATGAGAGAGAAACATCGATCAGCTGCCTCCTGCACACCCCCTACTGGGGATGTGCCCGCAGCCAAGGTACATGCCCTTGACCGGAATCAAACCTGGGACCCTTCAGTCCGCAGGCTGACGCTCTATCCACTGAGCAAAACCAGTTAGAGCTGTCCTCTTTATTTTTTATTGGGGTAAAATACCCATAACATAAAATTTACCATTTTAACCTTTAAAAGAAAACTATACAGTTCATTTACATTATTGTGTAACCAATCCCCAAGACTCTCTTTATCTCGTAAAAATGGAAATTCTATACCCATTAAACAGCTCCCCATTTCCTTCTCCTCATAGTCCCTGGCAACCACCATTCTCTGACTTATGACTACTCTATTTGCTTCATATAAGTAGAAAAATATAGTATTTGTCTTTTTGTGACAGCTTGTTCATTTCTGATAAAAAGGCAGAATTTTGATAGAGATTGCATTGAAATCAGGACACTATTGAGAAAGTGAAGACAACCCACAGAATGGAAGAAATATTTGCAAATCATCCTATATAATAAAAAGCTAATATGCAAATCGACCAAATGGTTGAATGACCAGTCACTATGATGTGCACTGACCACCAGGGAGCAGACACTTAATGCAGGAGCTGCCCCCTGGTGGTCAGTGCAGTCCCACGGGGAGCACTGCTCAGCCAGAAGCCAGCCTCATGGCTGGTGAGTTCAGCTGGGGTGGCAGGAGCCTCTCCCGCCTCCATGGTAGTGCTAAGGACCCCTTCAGGGGATGTCCGCTTGCCTAAGGTGGCAGGCGGACATCCCCAAAGGGGTCTCAGACTGTGAAAGGGTTGGAGGCCGGGCTGAGACCCCCCCGCCTCCAGTGCACAAATGTCGTGCACCGGGCCTCTAGTATATTTGATAATGATGCAACATCTAGCACATAAAAAGAACACTTCGAATTCAACAGCAAAAGCCAGTCACAGAAGGACAAATACTGCATGTTTCCTCTTACATGAGGTACCTAAAACAGTCAGACTCACAGAAGCAAAGGTTAAAAATGGTGATTACCAGGAGTTGGGGGGAGGGAAAAGGGAAGTTATTCCTCAATTTGTATAAGGTTTCAGTTATGCAAGACAAATTAGTTCTAGAGCTTTAGTGTACAGCATAGTGCCTATAGTCAACAATAATGCATTGTGCACTTAAAAATTTATTAAGCCCTGACCAGGTTGCTCATTTGGTTGGAAAATGTCCTGTATATTTTCGGTTTGATTCCCAGTCAGGGCACATATCTAAGTTGTGGATTTGATCCCCATTTAGGGCATGCATGGGAAGCAACTTACCGTTGTTTCTCTCTCACATTGATGTTCCTCTTTCACTCTGTTACTTCCTTTCTCTCTAAAAAATCAATGAAAATATCTTCGAGTGAGGATTAAAAATAAAAAAAAAATACATTATACCAAATGTAAAAAGGAAAATGAATCAACTATAATTTCCATGAATAAGTAATCTTTTTTTTAATAAATCTTTATTGTTCAGATTATTACATTTGTTCCTCTTTTTTCCCCCCCATAGCTCCCCTCCACCCAGTTCCTACCCCACCCTCTGCCCTTACCCCTCCCCCCACACTGTCCTCATTCCTAGGTGCACAATTTTTGTCCAGTCTCTTCCCGCATCTCCCACACCCCTTTCCCCACCAAGAATAGTGAATCCATTCCCTTTCTGTGTCCCTGATTCTATTATAATCACCAGTTCATTCTGTTCATCAGATTATTTATTCACTTGATTCTTCGATTCACTTGTTGATAGATGCATATTTGTTGTTAATAATTAGTATCTTTACCTTTCTCTTCTTCTTTCTCTTTTTAAAGGATACCTTTCAGCATTTTATATAATACTGGTTTGGTGGTGATGAACTCCTTTAGCTTTTCCTTATCTGTGAAGCTCTTTATCTGACCTTCAATTCTGAATGATAGCTTTGCTGGATAAAGTAATCTTGGTTGTAGGTTCTTGGCATTCATCACTTTGAATATTTCTTGCCATTCCCTTCTGGCCTGCAAAGTTTCTGTTGAGAAATCCGCTGACAGTCGTATGGGTATTCCCTTGTAGGTAACTGAGTTTCTTTCTCTTGCTGCTTTTAAGATTCTCTCTTTGTCTTTTGCTCTTGGCATTTTAATTATGATGTGTCTTGGTGTGGTCCTCTTTGGATTCCTTTTGTTTGGGATTCTCTGCGCTTCCTGGACCTGTAAGTCTATTTCTTTCACCAGGTGGGGGAAGTTTTCTGTCAATTATTTCTTCCAATAGGTTTTTAATATCTTGCTCTCTCTCATCTTCTGGCACCCCTATAATTCGGATGTTGGTACGCTTGAAGCTGTCCCAGAGGCTCCTTACACTATCTTCGTATTTTCGGATTCTTTTTTCATTTTGCTTTTCTGGTTGGGTGTTTTTTGCTTCTTCGCATTTCACATCTTTGCCTTGATTCTTGCGCTCCTCTGGTCTGCTGTTGGGAGTCTGTATAATATTCATTATTTCAGTCCGTGTATGCTTAATTTCTAGTTGGTTCTTTATCATAACATCGAAGGTCTCATTGGATTTCTTGTAGATCGCAATAACTTTATCAGCGGCTTCTAGACAGTTCTTGAGAGACCTTAGAAGTGTGGTTCTGAACTCAATGTCCTCCATTGACAGTTTTGTCCTGTTTCTTTGTCTCTGCATTTTTTATGCTTTCTTGGTGCACCCCCTAGTGGTCTTTGTGCGCAGTCTTGTTGTAGTTAAGCCTTGATTGTTGTAGTTAATACTAGGGGGATTTGACCTCCAGGCCAACTGGCTGTGAGAATCAGCTGTGTCTGCAGTGGGAAAACTTCTGTCCTCTAGGGAGGTGCTAATCTAGCCTTTGCCTGAGGCTATCCGGCAAATGGCTCTGTGCAGGGTTTGGGCGGGGCGGGTCGCATGGGATCAACAGAGTGGGTGGAGGGAGCAGTTATGGCTGCTCTCAGTCCCGTCCCCAGAGGCTCTGCCTCTCAGAGTCCCAGCAACCGCTGCAAACCTCAGAGAGAAAGCTGCCCTCGCGTTCCGACCGATGCCAGACAGTCCCGCTTCTCCCGTTTGAGTCTGGGTCCCTAGAGACTCGCCCAGAACTGGAGCTCAGAATCTGAGACTCCCTCCCGATTGAAAACGATAACCGCGCCCTCAGCTACCAGCCCGCTCCGCGCGTACTTCCGCACCTTTGTATTTTCCGCACTGCGCCTCCTCTGAGTCTCGGTATGCTGTTCTCTTTCCTTCTAGTTGAAGAATTTCCCCTCAGCCAGTCTTCCTGTGGTTCTGGGCGATGTCCGTTCCGTCTTTTAGTTGTATTTGTGAAGTGGTTGTTTGAGGCAGGTAACTCCGGTGTTTACCTATGCCGCCATCTTTGTTTTCTCCCCATGAATAAGTAATCTTGAAAACATTCACAGAACCACAAAATGAACACAATATTGTCAAGAAATCCACAGCATTTACTAATGTTCGTGCTATTTTTTTTTTTTTTTACACAAAGGTCAAGAAATTAGAGTTAGAACTAGAAGGTGCCAAACAAAAATTTAAAGAAATGTCTGACAGCTATAAAAAAGAAATTGAGGACAAAAAGATATCAGAAGAAAATCTTTTGGGAGAGGTAGGAAAATTAAGTATGTGTGAGAATTTGTTATACTAAAACTCTGTATTTGTTTATTAAGTAGCATTTTAAGAGAAAAGTAATTCTTAATTTTTAAATTATGACTTTTAAAAGGTATAATAAATTTACACTAGGGACAGTTTCTTATAGAAGCTAAAAGTATCCTTGTTATTCTGTTTGAGTACTGAGTAGTTTATAATTATTTTGAAAAGATTAAATGATCATTAAAATATTACACTGTCATTTCACTTGATATAAATAAACCAAAACAGTAATGCATTTTTTTACTTGGCTTTCCTAAATTTCTGGTGTTTGATTTCTCCATTTTATATACTAACAGATGGTCTCTGCATTTGTATAATAGCATATGGTCTCTAAATTTAAGTTAAATTTGGTTTTTGTGTTTAATTTTAATAAACACTTAATTGATTTGATAGGCTGAGAAAGCCAAAGTAGCAGCTGATGAAGCAGTACGATTACAGAAAGAAATTGATATACGATGTCAACATAAAATAGCTGAAATGGTTGCGCTTATGGAAAAACATAAGGTAATATTTTTCTTTTTGTGTAATGAAAATTATATATTGGAGCCATATTTATGCATAAAATGGTGAAATTAATATAGCATTCTGATTTATCAGAAAAATTATTGGTAATTTTCTCTGATAATTAATAGATATTTATAGTTATAGATGTAATTATAGATAATTATAACTGGAATGCCCTTGATCTCCCATTTCTCTGGGTTTAAATCTTAACAACACAAAGCTTGGCTTGAGTGTCACTTTGAGAAAATCTCTTATGATGGATGGAAGTGGTCATTCTTTATTTGAATTTTCCTAGTATTCTCTTACCGGTATAGCACTTCCCATCCAGGATATGTGTTTTGTTAACATTTGTATCCTCTATGTGTGTCTAACATACATGAGGCTAAATGAACTTTTATCAGTGGAATAAATAGATGAAAAGCTTAATGTTTGTTGTGTTTGTGAGTGTGTTCTATTTTTTACTTTTGTTTAAAGTAATCATTCTGTTAGAGAATTAAGCCTTATTCTCTTCAGGATTTGGAGAGGAGGTGAGCTATATCTATCTATTCATCTTTAAAAATTGTTGCTGGCATATAACATTACTATGAGGTAACCAGTGAGGATGAAAAAAAACTTTTTAAGTAAGTTTGTGAGCTCATAGGTTTAAACATATTTGGTATATTTCAGTCCAATGCAGTTTTTATATTTATCTCATCTTTGGCTAGTGGGGGCCTCTTCACACTGGTGACAAGTCATTTTGACTTGACTTTATTTATTATTATTATTATTAAATATGTTTTATTGATTTTTTACAGAGAGGAAGGGAGAGGGATAGAGAGTTAGAAACATTGATGAGAAAGAAACATCGATCAGCTGCCTCCTGCACACTCCCCACTGGGGATGTGCCGCAACCAAGGTACATGCCCATGACTGGAATCAAACCTGGGACCCTTGAGTCCGCAGGCTGACGCTCTATCCACTGAGCCAAACCGCTTAGGGCTTGACTTGACTTTAATAGCCCTTGATAGCTTTCCTGCTTTTTCATTTGACAGCGTTCAAGACTCATGTATTTCCTGCCTCAAATCTGGAATCAGCCACTTTTCTAAGAGGTCCTATTTTTTAAATTAAGAAATTCAGTGTTTCCAATTAAAAAGAATAATTTCTTGCTCATGTGTTATTTCCAAGACAGTTATCGAGGTTTCATTGTTTATGTAATTGAAAAATTTCAAAAATATGCTTAAATATATACATCACTTAACTCATAGTCATTATTTTCTTTAAATTTTAAATGCACAAGGATACCAGTCATATTAAAGCATAATCTATTTGGGTTCTAATATATTGGTATTTAAAATGTTCTTTTTTCTGTTTCATGTAGCACCAATACGATAAAATTGTTGAAGAAAGAGACTCAGAATTAGGACTTTATAAGAGCAGAGAACAAGAACAATCATCAGTGAAAGCATCTTTGGTGAGATCCAGAATAAATAGCCATAAAAGCCAATTTTCATGTCAACATGGCTGCGGGTAAAGAATAATATTAAGTAAAGCCATAATTTTTTGTTGTTGTTGCCTCCTGCAAGCTCCCCGACTGGGGCCAGAGCCTGCAACCAAGGTACCTGCCCTTGACCAGAATTGAACCTGGGATCCTTCAGTGAGAGGGCGAGTGCTCTATCCACTGAGCCAAATCGGCTAGGGCTTGACATAATTTTTGAGTTGTAGAATAAAAAAAGTCTTAGATCAGAAAGGAATCTTATAGTTAAATAGGCTTCCAATTTATTTTTTGAAATGGTGGAATGAACTCTTTTCCCCCCCAAATGAATGCTTATAAACTACAGTTACAAATAAGTTTGGAGCTCTGATTGAGATTGGGAGAACCCGGAAGGGGTAGATTGGGAGAGGATGAGGAGGAGAGATATATAGTGTTAATATTTCTTTAGAATCCTATATAATAAAAGCCTAATATGCAAATTGACCAAACAACGGAGTGACTGGTCGGCGGGGGGTGGGGCCAGTGAGCGGGTGGCACCTGGCCGGCCAAGGCAGATGCCAGCAGGCAGAGGGAGGGGACAGCGGCGGCCCTCTGGTTGCCTCCCACAGAGGGAGGCCACGGGGTGGAGGGCCAGCCGCTTGCCAGCCAGTGCTGGCCCCTGATGGGCCCACTAGTTGCCTCCCGCAGAGGAAGGCCAGACTGTCACTTAACCATCAGTTGGACATCCCCCAAGGGCTCCTGGATTGTGAGAGGGCACAAGCCGGGCTGAGGGACCTCCCAAGTGCACCAATTTTTGTGCACTGGTCCTCTAGTAAACTATAAAATATTTGTATAAATGAAATCTTTAGGTATGTTCAAGTAGCAGCCTTCATATTAGTAGGCTTTTAAAGTGTATATATATATATAAGTCATTTATTTCTCTATAAAATTAAATTTATTTGAAACACTAGTTTGCATTTATATGTACTTAAAAACTTTGTGTTTTTTTCTTTAGGAGGTTGAACTGTCCAATCTCAAAAATGAACTTTCGTCTATTAGGAAACAACTTGAAATAGAAAGAGAAGAAAAAGTAGGTTTTGTGGCATTATAAAGTAACTAATTGTAAGGTTTAGGTGCAGCCTTATATTTTTATAAATATGTAATATTGGCAAATAATATGATACATTTGAATAACTGGATTAAAAAAAAGAGCTTTCTCCCCATTAGCTATTTCCCCCCCCCCCCAAAAGTATTTATAATATAGCTTAAAACCAGAAAGTGATGCCTCCTACTTTGTTCTTTCTCAGGATTGCTTTGGCTATTTAGGATCTTTCATAGCTTCATATCAATTTTAGGATTGTTTTTTCTACTTCTGTCAAAAGTGCCATTGGTATCTTTTTTTTTAAGGGGAGGCTCTTTTTTTAAAAAAATATTTTTATTGATTTTAGAGAGGAAGAGGCAGAAAGAGAGAGAAACATCAGTAATGAGAGAGAATCATTGATCGGCTGCCTCCTGCATACCCTCTACTGGGGACCGAGCCCACAACCCGGACATGTGTCCTCGACCGGAACCGAACACCCGGGACCCCTCAGCTGGCAGACTGATGCTCTATCCACTGAGCCAAACCGACTAGAGCAGCCATTGGTATCTTAATAGGGATTGCATTGAATCTGTAGAAGGCTTTGGGTAATATGGACATCTTAACATTATTAATTCTTCAATCCATGAACACTATAACTTTCTTTTGTGTGTGTGTGCACGCATGCACTTTGATTAATTCCATCAATGTCTTGTAGTTTTCAGTGTAGATATCTTTCGCTTCCTTGGTTAAGTTTATTCCCAAATATTTTGTCTTTTGATGCTATTGTATATGGGAGTATTTTATTTATTTTCAGACAATACTGTTAATGTATAGAAGTACTACAGATTTTTGTATGTTAATTTTGTATTCTGTAAGTTCACTGAATTTTTTTATTAGTTTTAACAGATTTTTGGTAGCATCTATAGGTTTTCTCTATATAAAATTATGTCATCTGCAAATAGAGACAATTTTATATCTTCATTTCCAATCTGATGCCTTTAATATCTTTTTCTTACCGGATTTCTCTGGCTGGGACTTTCAATATTGTGT